>NC_061831.1:10519246-10526746 GCF_019202785.1 Penaeus chinensis
CGTGTCGGAGGTGAACACGTCGGGCGCATTCGTATTCCAGCCGAACAGCGGCGCAGGCAGATGACCACGCTGATGGCCCACACCAGGCCGATCATGACCAGCACGCGCTTGACGGTGCGCTTCTGCGCGTAGTTGAAAGGGGTCCGTGATGGCCCAGTAGCGGTCGAGGGCGATGGCGCACAGGTTGAGGATGGAGGCCGTGCAGCACATGATGTCGCACGTGAGCCACATCTGGCACAGGTGGATGCCGAACACCCACTTGCCGATGATGCTGTAGGCCACGTTGAAGGGCAGCACGAACACGGCCACCGTCAGGTTCGCCCACGGCCAGCGACACGATGAAGAAGTTCTGCACGATCCGCAGCGGCGGTACGTGAACACGGGACAGGAATCACCAGCACGTTGCCCACGATGGTGAACACGATGATCACGCTCAGCGACGCCACCGTCAGCACCACCCCCACAACGGGCATCGCCAGCTCCAGCACGTAGTCCGCGGTGGCGAACACGGGCTCCTCCTCCAGGCCCGAGATGTTGAGATCGTACTCGATGAACGAGGGCAGCGTCTCGTTCTCGTGCAGCCGCAGGATCGCCATCGTGGAAGGTTTAGTCCCGCCGGTATTATAGACAACGGTTCGACTCCCAGCGCTTCATCCTCTTCTGGTGGGCAGCGCGAGGGCGCGGGAAGCATCAGCGACCCTGTGGACGCCGCCGAAGGTACAGGACGCCGGTTTCGCTCCATCCTGCTCACGGGGCGCCGGAACTACCTGCAAGACAACGAAGCGGAACTGTTAACGAAAATGCTCTAGTCCTTTTTATAAAAGACATCCGGAGTTTACACAACTGACGCGTGCACACGCACGCACACACACACACACACACCACAACACACACACACATACACACACATACACACACATAAAAAAAACACAAGCTAAGGTATAAATAAAACAAAATATTCGATTTCTGCAGATAATCAATAGTTATGGAGTCTGAGTCGGTCTTCCCAGCTGGATAAAAAGGTTAAAGGAAGGAACAAGGGCGTCTTATTGGATGAGAGGGGAGGAAGGAAGGAGGGAGAGGGAGCGAGGAGGAAGGAAGGGGGAGGAAAGAAGAGGGGAGGATAGGAAGGAGGGAGAGGGAGAGGGGAGGATAAGAAGGAGGAAGAGGGAGAGGGGAGGATAGGAGGGGGGGAGAGGGAGAGCGGGGGATAGGAAGGAGGGAGAGGGAGCGAGGAGGAAGAAAGGGGGAGGAAGGAAGGAGGGAGAGGGAGCAAGAAGGAAGAAAGGGGGAGGAAGGAAGAGGGGAGGATACGAAGGTGGAAGCGGGAGAGGAGAGGATAGAAAGGAGGAACAGGGAGATGGGAGGAAGGAAGGAGGAAGAGGGAGAGGGGAGGATAGGAAAGTCGGAGAGGGAGAGGGGAGGATGGAAGAAGGAAGAGGGAGAGGGGACAATGGAAAGGAGGAAGGGGGAGAGGGAAGGAAGGAAGAGGGAAGAGGGAGAGGAGAGGAAGGAAGGAGGAGGAGGGAGAGGGGAGGATAGGAAGGAGGAAGGAAGAGGGGAGGAAGGAAGGAGGAAGAAGGAGAGGAGAGGAAGGAAGGAGGAGGGAGAGGATAGGAAGGAAGAGGGAAAGGGGAGGGAGGGAGAAGTAGAAGTAAAAGAGGTGGAAAGGGAGGGGATGGGAGAAGAGGAAGGAGGGAGAGGGAGAGGAGGGAGGGAAAGAGGTGGAAAAGGAGTAATGAGAGGAGAGGAAAGAAGGAGGAGAAGAGAGAGGATAGAAATAACTGAAAAGGGAGGAGATGGTTAGAAGGAGGGGGGAGAGGGGAGGAAGGAGGCAAAGGGAGAGGGGGAAGAAGGAAGAGGAGAAGAGAGAGAAAGGAAAAAGGAGGAAAGGGAGGAGTTGAGAGAGAGGAGAGAAGGGGGGAGGAAGGAGGACGAAAAGGAAGGAAGGAAATGGAGTGGGAGGCGATAAAATTAAGAACTGAATGGGGGGAATAAGGGACAGAAAACAATATCAAGGAATAAGCGGGATGATAAAGAAGGCGGGATAGGAGAAGGAAAAAAGAGGGTATCAAGTGGTGGACGAAAGGAGGAAGAGGTCAGAAGATGAATAATAAGGGAAAAAGGGCAAATGAAAGAATAAAAATGGAAGGATAAACGGAGAAGGGGAAAACAGAAGAACGGAGAAGAATAGGAAGACAGAAAAGAAAACAGAAAGAAAAAGTAAACGAGGAAGAGAAAAGAGAAAACAGAAACAAAAACAATAGGAGAGGAAAAGAAATCAGAAAAAAAAAACACGGGGAAAAGAGAAACACAAAGAAAAAAAAAACAGTAAAACAATAAGGACGATGAAGAAAGAGTGAAAGAATAGAATAAGAAGGAGAATATTCTTTTCAATGGAATAAAGGAGGAGGGAAGAGAGGTAAAAGATGCCATAGAGGAGAAAGAAAAAGGTGTGAAGAGAGGAGAAAGGGAGAAAAGTAGATCTTATAGGATTATCCGGCAGATGGCAGAACGGTCTGTGAAGAAGATCATCTGGACGCGATACGAAGGAGAAATATGATTGGTACAAAGGGAGAGAGGGAAGGGGAGGGAGGAGAGGAGAGAGGGAGGGAGGGAGAGAGGGGGGAGGGAGAGCGAGAGAGAGGAGGGAGAGGGGAAGGGAGAGAAAGGGGGAGGGAGGACGAGGGGGGGCAGGAGAGGGAGGGAGAGAGAGAGGGAGAGAGAGAGAGAGAAGAGAGAGAGAGATAAACAAACAGACAGACAGACAAACAGACAGAGACAGAAGCAGAGAGGGAGTGAGATTAAGAGATTAAAAATATAAAAAAATCAACTTTTTCTTTCCTATCTTGATTTCGCCCTCTCTTCTTTCCCACACGTCTCAGTTTTCCCTTTTCTCCCAAACGGTAAAAAATATCTATCCCATGATAGATCAATGTTCAGAAGTTTTTGGACACCCGAATAAGAATAACTTGCTTAATAATAAATTGCATTGTAAAGTGGTAACAAGAACATGTTAAATGAGACTAAACTCAAAAGGTCAAAGGGAGATAATTATTCATATATTTATAAAACTGAGCTTGCATATGATACTAAATATTAGAACAAAAATTCCAGTATAATCATCATAGACATACTAATTAAGATAAAATAAACAGTCTAGGAAATCTGTTTTGAGAAACACCACGCTCGACATTTTTTATTATTTTATTTATTTTTGATTTTTTTGTTCTTATTTATTTATCTATTTTTTGTGTTTGTTTGTTTGTTTTTTAGCCATCCTTCCCTTTCTTCCTATTTTCTTTCCTTTTTTCCTGTCTCACTTTAAAGTTTTATCAAAATTTGTTTATACGTTTATTTCTCTAGCTATACATCATTCTCTTTACTTACATGAGTACGGATTTGTACTCGTGTGTGTATGTGCATATACAGATAGATAAAATAGATAGATCGACAGATAGATAGATAAATAGATAGATAGAAAAATAGATAGACAGATAGATAGATAGGTAGGTAGATAGATGAATAGATAGCTACATACACAAATACATAGAGAGATAGATAGAACGATAGATAGATAGATAGCCAGACAGATGCACAGTCACATACCAACACACACAAGCACACACACAAGCAATCCCCTTCACATAAGTTCCCTCTCCTCACAGCTTCCTCAATCTCTCTCTGCTTGACGAGCCGAAGTCCAAACTTTAATTACATTTACCTATATGATACAACTCCAAACTTGAAGTTAAGGGATCAGAACAGATTAAAACCGAGAGAAGTTTTCCCGAAATAACTTCTTAAACAGAACAATGAAGTCAAGTTTCGAAGTAAAATCTCGTTACGTTCAGATTGACCCGGGCGTCTTTTCCGACCAACTCTTGAGGGTTTATCTTTGATTTTCTTTCTTGTTCTTCCTTCTATGCCTTCTTCTATCTCTTTGATTACTTTTTCTTCGTCTTTGTTTTCTTTGTCTTCGTCATTGCATTTTCATTTTTATTTTTTTCTTCTTCGTCTCCGCTTGTTATATAATAATAATAATAATAATAATAATTATTATTATTATTATTATTATTATTATTATTATTATTATTATTATTATTATTATCATCATCAACGTTATCATCACCATCATCATCACCATCATCATCATCATCATCATCATCATCATCATCATCAACGTCATCATCATCACCACCATCATCATCATCATTACTCAACAACCATATCTTCATCATAACTTATCATCCACAACTCATCACAAATATCATCACCATAACATCATTACTCATCACCAATTTCATCACCTTCATAACACCATTGTTCATCATCCATTTCATCACCACCACAGCCTCACCTCATCACCTATTTCATCACAATCATAAATTCATAAATCATCACCCACAACGACACCATCATAACATCATCATCACCATCATCACCATCATCATTATCATCATCATCTTCTCCGTTTCCATTATTGCTGTTGTTATCATTATCACCATCATCATCATCACAACCATCATCATCATCATCACAATCATCATCACTATCTTCATCATCTTCGTTTTCATTATTGTTGTTGTTGTTATCATCATCATCATCATCATCATCACCATCACCATCATCACCATCATCACCATCATCATCATAACATCCTTCCCTCACTCCATTTCAACCATCAAAAAAAAAAAAAAAAATACAGTGAATAATAACCATCAGAAGCTAAGCCTAAATCACCATATTTCCCCATTTTTTCCCTATATCTTTGAGCTATCCATTTCCATAAAAAAGACAAATAATGTGGCATAGCATATTGAAGAAGAAAGGGGGGAAAAAAATCCCTTTTTGTGCCGAGGCTGTTTCCGTGTATGGCATCCCTAATGGCGGTATTTGTCACCTGCTTAATACCTATGAGGAAATATCTCTGCCTCTTTATTTTCTTTTCTCTCTCTTCTTCTCTCTCACGATGGCTCTATTTTTGTTTTCCTAATCTTCCCTTCCTCTTTATTTTATTTTCTCTTTTTCTCTCTCCCGATTGACCTTTAGTTTCTCAATCTTCTCTTCCACTTTATCTTCTTCCTCTCTTTTTCTCTCTCCCAATCGCCCTTTTTTATTTTCCCATTCATCTCTCCCTTCATCTACTTCTCTCGCTTTTTCTTTCTCCCAATCGCTCTTTGTTATTTTCCCAATCCTCTCTCCCTCTTTATCTTCTTCTCTCTCATTTTCTCTCTTCCAATCGCTCTTTTTTATTTTCCCAATCCTCTCTCCCTCTTTATCTTCTCTTTCTTTTCTCTCTCCCAATCGCTCTTTATTATTTTCCCAATTCTCTCTCCCTCTTTATCTTCTTCTCTCTCTTTTTCTCTTTCCCAATCGCTATTTATTATTTTCCCAATCCTCTCTCCCTCTTTATCTTCTCTTTCTTTTCTCTCTCTCAATCGCTCTTTATTATTTTCCTAATCCTCTCTCCCTCTTTATCTTCTTCTCTCTCATTTTCTCTCTCCCAATCGCTCTTTATTATTTACCCAATCCTCTCTCCCTCTTTATCTTCTTCTCTCTCATTTTCTCTCTCCCAATCGCTCTTTATTATTTACCCAATCCTCTCTCCCTCTTTATCTTCTTCTCTCTCATTTTCTCTCTCCCAATCGCTCTTTATTATTTTCCCAATCCTCTCTCCCTCTTTATCTTCTTCTCTCTCATTTTCTCTCTCCCAATCGCTCTTTATTATTTACCCAATCCTCTCTCCCTCTTTATCTTCTTCTCTCTCATTTTCTCTCTCCCAATCGCTCTTTATTATTTTCCCAATCCTCTCTCCCTCTTTATCTTCTTCTCTCTCATTTTCTCTCTCCCAATCGCTCTTTATTATTTTCCCAATCCTCTCTCCCTCTTTATCTTCTTCTCTCTCATTTTCTCTCTCCCAATCGCTCTTTATTATTTTCCCAATTATCTCATAGTCTCTCTGATTCTCTTCGTCTCTCTGTACTTGTTTGTATTTCATTATCTCTCCCAATCGCTCTGTATCTTTCTCTCTCTTTCTCGCTTCTCTTTCTTTAATAATTGTTCATTTTATCTTTTCTGATTGTCCTGCCTCCTTGTATTTTTTTTTCTTATTCCCTATCTTTGTCGTTCTTTCTTCTCTCTTTCTGATCTTTTTACCTTGCATCTCTCTCCTTATCTCCCAGTCACTTTACCTTTTTGTATTTCCTTGTATGTCTTTCTCTCTCTCTCTTTATCTATCTATCTATTTATGTATCTGTCTATCTATCTATCTATCTGTATCTATCTATCTATCTATCGCTATCTATCTATCTATTTATCTATTTATTTATCTATCTATCTATCTATCTATCTCCATTTCTCTCTCTATCTATCTCCACCTCTCTATCTACCTATATATCTATCCATTCCTCTATCTATTTATCTCTTTTTCTTCGGCTGCCTATTTATTTTCATGGTATATTTTGATATTACAGTAGTTGCCAACGATTTAGTTTCCGCCTGTACACACACAGGCGGAAACACAAAAATCACAGGAGCACAAACACTTCCTTTTTCAAACACATGTACATACGCTTACCCTTACGCTCACCTATAACAAACAAATACACACAAACAAGCAAACAAGCAAACACACAAAAACAAGCAAACAATCAAACACACAATAAAAACAAGCAAACAGAAACATACACAAAAACAGTTACTCATACACACACAAAAAAACACACAAACGAAATCAAACACACACGCAAAGATACACGTAAACTCACACACACATACACACACCCACAAGCACACACACACACACACACACTCACAAGCACACACACACACACGCACTCACGCTAATAGCAGCAATTTCTCCTAAATGAAATGCAGTGGGTGTCTCCATCTACAGCATTTGGGACCCATTATGTTGCTATTTTTACTACCATTACGAGTGGGTTTTTTTTCCCTCTTTCATAACACTAAGACTACCCTGAGGAATATTTTTTTTTTTCTGGAAAATACGGAAGAGATATTGCTGTTATAAATAAGAATATAGAGAAGAAGGGATATTAAGATTAGGAGAAAATAGAGGAGAGAATATATTCAAACAAGGAAAGAAAATTAGAGTGATACTAAAAAAGAGGAAATAAATACGAGAAATACATGCTGATAAACAAAAATAATGAAGGGATTAAGTGCCACAAAAACGGGGGAAAAAAATAAATGTAACAAGTAAGGAAATAAAGAAGAGGAGAAAGCAATAATAAAAAGAAGAAATTAAAGAAGAGATTAAATTTTGCAAAGAAGAAACACGAAGAAGAGAAAATACAGATAATAAAATTTAAAAGAAACTAATGATAATAATTGATACCTAAAAAGGGTACATAAGTTAAGGCCACAATGAATCGAGAATATATATATATATATATATATATATATATATATATATATACATAACCAGATTTGTTTTCACTAATTGGAAAATAGAAGATGAAAAAGAAGAAGACGGAG
>NC_061831.1:10569246-10571746 GCF_019202785.1 Penaeus chinensis
CTTTTCTTTTCTTTTTCTTTTTTCTTTTCTTTTCTTTTCTCTTTTCTTTTCTTTTTTCTTTTCTTTTTTCTTTTCTTTTCTTTTTTTCTTTTCTTTCTTTTTTTTCCTTTTCTGTTCTTTTTTTCTTTTCTTTAATGTTCTTTTTTCTTCTTTTTCTTTTTTTTCTTTTCTTTTCTTTTGCTTCTTTTTCTTTTTTCTTTTCTTTTCTTTTTTTTCTCTTTTCTTTTCTTTTGCTTTTTTTTTTCTTTTTCTTTTTTTTCTTTTCTTTTTCTTTTTTTCTTTTCTTTTCTTTTACTTTTTTACTTTTCCCTTTTTTTCCTTTTTTCCTTTCTTTTTTTTTTTTCTTTTCTTTTTTCTTTTTTACTTGCCTCCATCTATGCGTTATGTGTCGCTATAGTTCCCTCCATCTCTGTGTCAAGTTTCTTTACACATTTCATTTTATTTCTCAATCACAACCCCCCACCCCCCACCCCCCCTTTCACCCTTCGTCCGCGTCTCTGCTTCTGTTGTCTTACGTAACACTTGTCAGGTATTCCTTCTCTTTCAGCCTCCACGTTTATCCTGTTTTCATATGTACCTTCCTTCTACTCTCTCTCTCTCTATCTCTCTCTATCTATCTCTCTATCTCTCTCTATCTCTCTATCTATCTATCTATCTATCTACCTATCTATCTCTATCTCTATCTCTACCTCTATCTATCTATCTATCAGTCAGTCTATCTGTGCCGATCTATCTTTCTGTCTATGCCTTTTTACTTCACAATATATATATATATATATATATATATATACAGATAATTGTATTTATATGTATATATGCATATATATATGTGTATATATATATGTATATATGCATATATGTACATATATTTTTTCCACATCTCCCATCCTCCATCTACCCCCCCTCCCCCCCTCTCTCTCTCTCTCTCTCTTCTCTCTCTCTCTCTCTCTCTCTCTCTCTCTCTCTCTCTCTCTCTCTCTCTCTCTCTCTCTCTCTCTCTCTTAAACACGCAAACAGTACACAGACGCAGCTGAACAGTACACACACACACACTACTCACCCCAGAAGCTCCCGCGAAGTCGTAAGGGACAAATTTACACTTCAGAAGATCAACAAGTCTTTAAAACTTTATTCTCAGTTAGTCCTAAATCCGATAGCTTTGTCGTAAAAGGAGAAAATTCTACGGGAAAAGTTTAAGAAGTTTGGGGAGAAAATGGTGTACTTACTTTAAAGATATTCTGGATATATTGTGGAGACTAAATTCGTAAGTTGGTTAGGCGTGTTGCGAAGAGAGAGGAGTGTTTATAGCACTGGGAAACAAATATTTCTACTACCACTACTATTATTATCATTATTATTATTATTACTATTATTATTAATATCATTATTATTATAATTATTAATATTATCATAATCGTCATCGTTATTATTATCATCATCATCCTTATCATTATTGTTATCTTTATTATTATCGTCATCATTATAATTATCATCATCATCCTTGTTATCATTATTGTTATTATTATTATTATCATCGTCGTCATTATAATTATCATCATCATCCTTGTTATCATTATTGTTATTATTATTATTATTATTATTATTATTATTATCATTATTATTATTATTACTATCATTATTATCATTATTATTATTATTATTATTATTATTATTGTTATTATTATTATTATCATTGTTATTATCATAATTATAATTATCCTTATTACTATTATCATTGCTATCATTATTATCATAATTATTACAATTATTATTGTTGTTATTATTATTATTATCATCATTATTATTGCTATTGATATAATTGTCAATATTATTATCATCATTATCATTATTATTATAATAACAATAATGATATCATTATTATTGCTGTTATCATTAGTAATTGTAGTAGCAGTAGTAGTGTAGTATATCCATCATCATAATTATCATTATTACTACTACTACTTTGACTACTACAACTACTACTGCTGATACTACTGTTATTATCATTATCATTACTATTACCATTGTCATCATCATTACTACATTTTACTACTACTATTATTATTATCAAACAAAGGGATAGTTAAAATAAAAACAAAAAAATCTGCAGACAATTACCGAAGCGAAAAAAGAAACGTGTTTCAATCGCTAACAGGATCCGAACGAAAAAAAGAAACATGTTTCATCCGAACGATCTTCAAAAAGGAAAAACAAGTTTGCCCGACGACGTAACAATTTCGTTCCTTTTTCAAGTGAATTCGTATTGTTTAAAAAATAATAATAATGGAGGGAAGGAGAGGAGGAATTCATGCCCTTGTTGACGAACTTACACACAGAAGAATGGGCTCGTTAGCGAATAAGGAAAGAAAGTTTGAATAGTACAGACGTAAAACTCATAT
Source organism: Penaeus chinensis (assembly GCF_019202785.1). Classification (NCBI taxonomy): domain Eukaryota; kingdom Metazoa; phylum Arthropoda; class Malacostraca; order Decapoda; family Penaeidae; genus Penaeus; species Penaeus chinensis. The sequence continues at coordinate 10,571,646 of NC_061831.1, forward strand.
CTTTTACCCAATGAAATTTCCTGGTGAAGTGTGGCAATTAGAGTTAATTTTGCATATCCTGCTTCCGTGTAGCTCTTTTAGGGTGAATGTCGCTGACTAAG
>NC_061831.1:10601746-10606746 GCF_019202785.1 Penaeus chinensis
CTCTTTCCTTCTTCCTTCCCTCCCTCCCTCCCTCCTTCCCTCCCTCCCTTCCTCCCTCCCTCCTTCCCTCCCTCCCTCCCTCCTACCCTCCCTCTCTCCCTCCCTCCTACCCATCCACCTTCCCTCCCTCCCCCCCACCCTTCCTCCATCCCTCCCTCCCTCCCTCCTTCCCTCCTTCCCTCCCTCCTACCCACCCTGCCTCCCTCCTACCCTCCCTCCCTTCCTCCCTCCCTCCTACCCTCCCTCCCTCCCTCCTTTCCTCCTTCCCTCCCTCCCTCCCTCTTTCCTTCTTCCTTCCCTCCCTCCCTCCCTCCTACCCTCCCTCCCTTCTTCCCTCCCTCCTTCCCTCCCTCCCTCCCTCCTACCCTCCCTCTCTCCCTCCCTCCTACCCATCCACCTTCCCTTCCTCCTCCCCACCCTTCCTCCATCCCTCTCTCCCTCCCTCCTTCCCTCCTTCCCTCCCTCCTACCCGCCCTGCCTCCCTCCTACCCTCCCTCCCTTCCTCCCTCCCTCCTACCCTCCCTCCCTCCCTCCTTTCCTCCTTCCCTCCCTCCCTCCCTCTTTCCTTCTTCCTTCCCTCCCTCCCTCCCTCCTACCCTCCCTCCCTTCTTCCCTCCCTCCTTCCCTCCCTCCCTCCCTCCTACCCTCCCTCTCTCCCTCCCTCCTACCCATCCACCTTCCCTTCCTCCTCCCCACCCTTCCTCCATCCCTCTCTCCCTCCCTCCTTCATTATAATGAACTTATTGGAACATGTCGAGTCAGTCTTCCTCGATATATTTTCTCTTGTCGTCCAGAACGCAACCCGTTCTTTTGGTCTTAGTGATAATATAAACATGATGGTATTATTTCGGGGTTGGGTAAAAGAGGAATCATTTTGCTTTTCTTTTTCTTCTTTTTTTCTTGTCATTCTTATCCTCTTTCTTCTTTTCTTCTTCGTCTTCTCCTACTTTTTCTTCGTTTTCTTCTTTTACTTCTTTCTTCTTCTTCTTCTTCTATTACTACTTTTCTTTACTAATTATCTCCTATCCTTTCTTTTTCTTTTATGTTTTTTTCTGTTTCTGATTTTTGTTCTTGTTTTTATCAATTTTTATCATTTTTTTCCTTGTTTTCTCTACTCTCTTCTTTTTTTTTCTTTACATCTTCCTCTATTCTGTGATATGGCCATCTATCATTATCTACCTACCTCTTTATTCATTCGTTTCCATTATCTACCATCTTTACCTTTTTCTGTCTTCATGTTTCACTCTGCCATTCCTTCGTCCTGTCCTCAAATTCACTCTCTTCCTCCTCTCTTTACCTTTTCTTCGCCTTGGTTTTTGCTGATGTTGTACCTGTTCTTGCTTCTTTTTTGAATATTATTGTTTTTGATTTAAAAGTGTTCTTCTTCTCTTTGGTAGAATATTATAATTGTGTATGTATGTGTATATATATACATATACATATATATATATATATATATATATATATATATAGAGAGAGAGAGAGAGAGAGAGAGAGAGAGAGAGAGAGAGAGAGAGAGAGAGAGAGAGAGAGAGAGAGAGAGAGAGAGAGAGAGCGAGGGAGAGAGAGAGAGAGAGATTTATATGTATATATGTGTGTGTGTAAATGATAAAACACTCTTCTGTGTTAATACTATGATAGAAAAACACAATGCAAAAACTAGATCTGTTGGAAATGAGACTACAGCTTCTATATCCACCTGGATTCCATCTTCAGGTCTGAAGAGGAAAGGGAGGAAAGGAGTATAAAAGAGAGAGAAAGGTGAGGCAACGCGGTGACAGGGGGCAGGCGAGGACAGACGAACGGAAGCGAAGGGAGGTCAAGTCAGGTCGGAGGATCGGGCCGACCGGCAACGTGACCAACATAAGGGAGAAGGAGGAGAATATATATATATATATATATATATATATATATATATATATATATATATATATATATATATATATATCTCATAAGCCTTTCATTGCACACTAATCTTGAGTCAGTTTGGGCTGTACACCGAAGACCAGTTCTCTGAATAAACCTTTGGAGATAAAACGTCTGTTGCAGATATAACTGACATCTCTGTGACAAGAAAATCGATTCCCGCTGACATCTGGACGCGGGTCTGTGTCTCCATCTCCGCTCCCGATGATGTTACATCCTGTCTATGGGAAGGGATGACATTTTCTTCTCACTTTTTTTTCTCTCTCAATATCGCTCTGTATTTAGTTTTCCTCCTTTTCGTATCCTTGCGATAAATACATAGATGAATACACACACACAAACACACGTGTGTGTGTGTGTGTGTGTGTGTGTGTGTGTATATATATATATATATATATATATATATATATATATATGTGTGTGTGTGTGTGTGTGTGTGTGTGTGTGTGTGTGTGTGTGTGTGTGTGTGTGTGTGTTGTGTTTGCATGTATGTATGTATATATATGTGTGTGTGTGTCTGTGTGTTTGTATTTCAGTCTATATTCTGAGCATCTGTCCCTCCCTCCTTCCTACCACCCCCTCTCTATCTTCTCATCTTCCTCCTACTCATCCCCTCAAAACACAAGAGAGAGAGAGAGAGAGAGAGAAAGAAAAAGAGCGAGAAAGAGAAACAGAGACAGACAATCAGACAGAGAGAGAGAGAGAGAGAGAGAGAGAGAGAGAGAGAGAGAGAGAGAGAGAGAGAGAGAGAGAGAGAGAGAAAGAAAAAGAGCGAGAAAGAGAAACAGAGACAGACAATCAGACAGAGAGAGAGAGAGAGAGAGAGTGAGAGAGAGAGAGAGAGAGAAAGAAAAAGAGCGAGAAAGAGAAACAGAGACAGACAATCAGACAGAGAGAGAGAAAGAGAGAGAGAGAGAGAGAGAGAGAAGGGGGTGGGGAAGAATATATAAATATATATATAATAAGTGGAGAGGGAAAGAACCAGAAGATAATAGTGAACAACAAGTTTCCGGCCACATTTGCAGATATGACGACCGTCCCATTCACGAGGCGCTGGATGTGTGGGCTTCAAGAGGTTCTCATTCAGTACTTCTGAGAGACATCTCTGTGTGTGTCCTGTTGTCTGTGATTCCCTCTTTCTCTTTCTCTTGTTTTCTGTTTGTCTGTGTCGCGATCTTCCTTTGTTTGTTTGTCTATGTATATGTTCGTTTACTTTCGTGACTATTTTTTTTTTTCCTCTTTCTCTTTTTTTTCTCTTTATTTTTATTTTTATTTTTATTTTTATTTTTATTTTTATTTTTATTTTTATTTTTGTTTTTATTTTTATTTCTCTTTCTTTTTATTTTTCTCTTTCTCTTTCTCTTTTTATTTTTATTTTTATTTTTATTTTTATTTTTATTTCTCTTTTTCTTTCTCTTTCTTTGAATGGTGCAGCGGTAGCGATCTCGTCTAGCAATCTTGCTGACCTGCGTTCAAATCCCTCGCCGCCTTTGGATGGTAACCCCGGCCATTCCTTGCACAGACAACATGTCAAACCAAGAATATCCATTGTAACAAATGGAATAAAACTAAATTATTATTTTTTTCTCTCTTTCTCTTTCTCTTAATCTCTCTCCCTCCCTCACTCTCTCTCTTTCTGTCTATGTCTCTCTGTGTCTTTCTCTGTCTCTGTCCCCCACTGCTCTTTTCTGTCTATCTATCTATCTTTCCCTCTCTCCCATCCCTTTCTCTCTCTCTCTCTCTCTCTCTCTCTCTCTCTCTCTCTCTCTCTCTCTCTCTCTCTCTCTCTCTCTCTCTCTCTCTCTTTCTCCCTCTTTCTGTCTACGTCTCTCTGTGTCTATCTCTATCTCTGTCACTCACTCCTCTTTTCTATCTGTCTATCTATCTTTCCATCTATCTCTTTCCCTCTCTCCCATCCCTCTCTCTCTCTCTCTCCCTCTCTCTCTCTCTCTCTCTCTCTCTCTCTCTCTCTCTCTCTCTCTCTATCTATCTATCTATCTATCTATCTCTTTCTCTCTCTCTCTCTCCCTCTTACTCACTTTGTTACTCAATCTCTCTTTCCCTCTCTCCCCTTCTCCACCTACTCCCTCTCTCTCTCTTCCTTTTTCCTTCTCCCCTCTTTTCTTTTCTATTCCGTCTTTTTACTTCCAGCTGAGTTGGCCCAAAGAACACTTACGAGAAACTGATATTAAAAAAGGAAAGAAAGCGGTTCCAGAAATTCCATTCTGAAGTCTGAAACAACAATTCACCTGAAGCGACGTAAAAGTTGGTCTCCCTTTTTCTAAGAGGCAATAGAGCTTATTATAGGATACCAATAATGATGATGATGATGATGATAATTATAATGATAACGTTACTGCTAATTATAATGCTAATAGTAATGATAACAATAATTAAAAAGATAAAGATAATATTAATAATAATGATGATAATAAATTTAGTTTTAGTTTTTTTTCTGTAGCTTTGCCCCATTCTTATAATGATAATCAGACAAAAAATGGAACAAAGATACAGAAAAAAATCGTGATTTATATGTGTTATATTTACATATAGGCACAAACACACACACACACACGCACACACACACACACACACACACACGCACACACACACACGCACACACACACACGCACGCCCCACATACACGCACAGCCGTACATTTGTGTGCGTATAGGTGACTTTCTCCTTCCCTTTCCCCTCTCCTCTCCCTTTCACCTCCTTTCTCCATCTTTCCTCTTTCCCAATTCCTCTGCAGCAATTTTTTTTCACCATTCCTTCTTCGTGCGACAAAGCAAAAATGTTGTACCTATTTCTCTGAAATTTAATTCCATTGTTGATTTACGTTCGTGAAATTCTCCGTTTTTTTCTATTTAGCGCAAAACAGACACAGGATTTGTTTTTTTCGTTTTTTTTTTTTTTTATTTGTCTGTTTTTTAATCTTTTCATTTCATAAGCGATGTGTTGAGTTATTTTACCGTTACTTCTTCTTCTTTTTCTTCTTCAACTTCGTCGTCGTTATCGTTATCATATGTTAAATTATGTTGCAATTCTAAGAAGAAAACTGCATTATGATT
>NC_061831.1:10614246-10621746 GCF_019202785.1 Penaeus chinensis
TTGAGAGGTTATATGGCAATGTCACCCTTGCCCGATTGGAGGCCCTTCCTAATCAACCGCGGTTCGGCGCGCTAACACATCCCCTACGACACCTGCGTTTGACTGCTCAAGGCGATATGTCGTTTTCTCGGGCTCGAGCCAGCAGTCGGAGCGCAGGCATTTTTACGACCGCCGCGACGGGGAATTGAACTCGGGACCACGAGGGTCGGTGTCCAGTGCTCTAACCATTGGACCATCGCGGCAGTCTTATTAAATTTACACACCTTTTGGTGACGCAAATCCACGATCGTGAGTTCGAATCCGGCGCCTTAACCCACTCAGCCAGTGTGGCGTGGGACATATATATATATATATATATATATATATATATATATATATATATATACATAGACACACACACACACCAACACACACACACACACACACACACATATATATATATATATATATATATATATATATATATATATATTGTGTGTGTGTGTGTGTGTCTGTGTGTGTGTTCTACGAACTCTCCTCCTTTTCTCATTCAGAAGGTGATATTTCGAAACTCTCAAGATATTCGTTCCTCGACGAGAGTAAATGTAAGACCAAAATTCAGATTCTGAGTAAAAGTAAGAGGAAGCGGAAGACCGGAAAAGACTTACTAATAAGCGGTATAGTACTGACATGAATACTCTTTTGAGACTTGCACAGGATGAATGGTTCTGGGCATGGAGGGTGGGGGGGGGGGGGGGGGGATAAGGGGGGAGGGCAAGGGCGAGGGTAGGTGAGGGGGAAGAAGGAGGGGGGTGGGGGGGAGGAGGGAGGAGAAAGAAGGGGATGGGGGATGGGGAAGAAGGAAGGGGGTAAGGGAGGGGGAGGGTAGTGGAAGATGTTGAGGTAAGGGAAGGAGGTGGAGGGAGGGAGGAGGGCAAAGGAGAGAAGGGAGGGTAGAGGTAGAGGGGAGGGAGGGTAGAGGTGGAGGGGAGGAAGGAGGGCACAGGAGAGAAGGGAGGGTAGAGGTGGAGGGGAGGGAGGAGGGCACAGGAGAGAGGGGAGGGTAGAGATGGAGGGGAGGGAGGAGGGCACAGGAAAGAAGGGAGGGTAGAGGTGGAGGGGAGGGAGGAGGGCACAGGAGAGAAGGCAAGGTAGAGGTGGAGGGGAGGGAGGAGGGCAAAGGAGAGAAGGCAAGGTAGAGGTGGAGGGGAGGGAGGAGGGCAAAGGAGAGAAGGGAGGGTAGAGGTGGAGGGGAGGGAGGAGGGCACAGGAGAGAAGGGAGGGTAGAGGTGGAGGGGAGGGAGGAGGGCAAAGGAGAGAAGGGAGGGTAGAGGTGGAGGGGAGGGAGGAGGGCAAAGGAGAGAAGGGAGGGTAGAGGTGGAGGGGAGGGAGGAGGGCAAAGGAGAGAAGGGAGGGTAGAGGTGGAGGGGAGGGAGGAGGGCACAGGAGAGAAGGCAGGGTAGAGGTGGAGGGGAGGGAAGGGAGGGTGGAAGTTCGAATCAACAGATGGATGGAGTGAGGCACAAGAAAGGGAGGAATAATTAGCAATGAATGAAAGGAAGAGCAGTGGGTCAAAAAATACAGAGATGGAACAAGGGACATAAAGAAACGGAATATGAAAGGGACGACTGAATGTGGAGTCAGAGAAGACATTCAGGCCAAGGGAAGAAGATTTCTGGAATAAGGGAAAACCAAGGTGTGTATATATAAATATATATATATATATTTATTTATATTTATATTTACATATATATGTATATATATGTAAATATATACATGTGTATATGTATGTGTGTATATATATGTGCATATAATACAAAGAATTTTTAAAACGTGAGAATCCATTAGAAATTAAACCTGAAAAGAGAGAGAAAAAAAGGGGGCCCTTGAAAGCTGAACAGAAACCGAGGACCATGGAAAGGCCGAGAGGAAGAACCCGACGCCAGAGCCGGCATGAATGTCTTCCTTATTCAGAGGCTCCATCGCCAACCGAAGCTGAACTTTTATTTCATTCATCAATTTCAAGTCAGGTCATCAGTAGCAGTGGTATTAATAGCAGTAATGATGATGATAATAATGTCAGTGATAATAGTAATGCGAGGAAAGATGATGTTACTGATAATGGTAATGATAAGTTTCATGAATTTGATCATGAAAATGATACTCTGCTGCTGCACTAATGAATTATTATTTCTAATGATATACTTACTACCATTACTAACATTATTATTGGTATCTCTTTTATTCCTATGGTTATCATTATTCTTACTATTATTACCAATATCATCATTATTGCCATTATTATTATTATTATCATCAATATTATTGATAGTATCATTGTTATTTTCATTATGATTATTACTGTTATAACTATTATTATTGTGATTATCATATTATTATTTTATCATTATATTATTATTATTATCATTATTATCGTGATTGTTGTTGTTATTACTATTAATAACATTATCATTATTATCATTAGTATTACTATTAATAGTAGTAGTGCTATTATTATTATCACCTTTGTGAACCGTATTTATTCATACATTTTCAGTGTAGAAAGGTATGATTGAGAATTAATATCTTCACAATACAAATGGTGTTTTCAGCCAGTTTCGAATATTTCTGACAAAGATATAATCGAAACCGGTCAAATATATTTATATTTATATCATTATAATCATTGCCATTGTTATTATTGCTATCATTATTATTAATATTATTATTGTTATCATTATTATTCATATTATTATTGTTATCATTATTATTAATATAATTCTTATCATTATTATTATTATTATTACTATTATCATTTTTATTATCCCTATCAGTATAATTATTACCATTATCAACATTTGCACTATTTTCATTATTATGATTATAATTATCATTATTACTATTATTATCTTCATTTTCATCGTCATAATTATTGTCATTATCAATATTTGGCATTTTCAATTGTCCTCATTATTATCATTATCATTTCAGTTAACACTGTCATAATTGTTACCATCATCATTAATATAATCAGTAAAAAACGTTGTTATGAGAGAGAGAGAGAGAGAGAGAGAGAGAGAGAGAAAGACAGACAGACAGACAGACAGACAGACAGAGAAAGAGAGAGACAGACAGATAGACAGACAGACAGACAGGCAAGCAGACAGACAGAGACAGAGAGCCAGACACAAAGAAATGGGGAGAGAAGCTCCCTATTTCCTTTACCTCTCTCATTCAGCTTCTCATCTTGAAGGTAAATTCTCCTTCTAACACGCCTCATTAGTGATCTTTCACGTCGCTAATTAACAGAAAACGGAGCTTAATAAATACAAATTTCCCACCGAGGATAATTTTTTTTCAAGGCAAGTGACGATTATGCATTTCGTTAAGAGAGAAAGATTAGTCAGATTTGCTGAGAGAGAGAGAGACAGAGAGAGAGGCAAAAATAGAGGGAGAGAGAGAGAGAGGTGGAGGGGGGAGGGAGACAAGAGAGAGAGAGAAAGAGAAGTCAAAGTCAAAACACTTTATTCCATTAAATTACAATGGTTATTCTTTACATAAATATATATATATATATACATAATACATTTGAGTATTCAAGAGGTGTTCTTTTATTTTTGTTTTAAAATTACAGAAGCTGTTAATGTCTCTTATATTATCTGGTAGCATGTTCCATAACTTGGGTCCACGTAGAAAGCGAGAGAGAGAGAGAAAAAAAAATAATGAGACAGAGACAGAGACAGACAGACAGACTATAAAAACAATAACAACAACAAAAAAACACAGAAACAAGAAAAAACACAACAAAAAGGCCAAATTCAAACAAACAAAACATACAAACTGAAAAATGCACCGAAATACACAAGCAAGAATGACCCAAGTGAAGACACACAACACTACTTTTCCGCCCCCATTCTAGGCTTAAATACCATGAGGCCTATGTCGTCACTGGGACCAGCACCGTAGTTAGAAGATGATGCTAGTTGTTGTTGAGACCTATTGTAAAAGTAGGTATGAGACACCGGGGATCAGAAAAGCTTGAGGGTGGAGAAAGAGAGAGAGAGAGATGGAGAAAAAGGAGAGAGAGAGAGGGAGGGAGAGAGAGAGAGGGAGGGAGAGAGAGAGAGATGGAGAAAAAGGAGAGAGAGAGAGGGATGGGAGAGAGGGAGGGAGAGAGAGAGAAAGAGAGAGAGAGAGAGAGAGAGAGATGGAAAAAAAGGAGAGAGAGAGGGAGGGAGGCTGACTGACTGAGAGACTAACAGACAGACAGATAGGTAAAAAGACAGACAAACCGAGTGATTAGGAAGGAGATTAACGATACTGAAAGAGACGCTGACTGACCGACAGACAGACAGATAGATAAATAGACAGACAGATAGATAATAGACAGACAGATAGACAGGCAGAAAAAAAAAGATAGGAAGTGCGAAGGAGAGGATACAGAAAGAGAAAGAAGGGAGGCACATCAAAAGACAAAAATGCTGACAGTCGACTCATTGAATTATCTCATTCACATTCATATTTTCGTTCGAGTGTAAATGTTCATCAACTCTATAATTCATTTTTTTTTTTTTTGGGGGGGGGGGGGGGAGAGGAGGGAATTACACGTGTTTCACTGTACATCTTTATATCATTTTATCTTATTTTATTGTTTGTTTGTTCGCCTTAAATTGTCAACTTCCAGTTTTTTTGATCCCCACATCCTTTCATAATTCCAACACGCAAAAAAATATATAATGATAATAATAAGAATGATAATGATAACAATAATTATAATGATAATAATAAGAATGATAATAATAACAATAATTATAATGATGATAATAATCTAATGATGATAATAATAATAATAATAATAATAATAATAATAATAATAATAATAATAATAATAACAATAAAATAGATAAGTAAATAGAGAAATAAAATATAAAATATGACCCTCGTGATGGCAGGTAAAACGACCACTCCTTCAATTACAATTGTTTTTGTGCTGCTACTGCTACTAATGCTATTACAATTTTACAGTAATTAGGTTTAGTAACCCCACTTCCCTTCGATTATATGAATGCAACCTAATTTCTCTTTTAGTATGTTTGCAAGTTGCAATTAGGTACGTCTATTTTCACCCAAATTAATTTCGGAGAATGAAAAAATATCATGAAACTGAAAAAATAAAATCATATATACAAGAATTTCTTTTAAATTATAGTTACCGCAACAATGATTCGGCCCTTGTTAGCTGAAACGGCAATTAGCATATACTAACAACGCTTAAATAACTTATTTTCTCCCATTTTCCTCTTCTTCTCTTTCGTAAACAGTTTCACGGCTCATTTTCTTCCGTTGTCTTCTCTTTTGTAAATAACTTCATTCTTGACCTTCTTCCGTCTGACTGCCTGCGTGTACCTACTTCCATGTGTGTTCTCAGTCTTGCAATTCCCTTCTTGCATGTCTTGTTGCATAGCCTCGATCCCCGCTTAAGGTTCAGTTCCTTTCTCTCGTGTTTTTTTTTTTTTTTTTTTTTTTTTTTTTTTTTTTTTGCTGTTCTTTTGACTGCGTGAGCCACGTGTTGTTTGCGTTATTTGTTTTTGTTTTCTTGTTTGTCTTTAGTTTTTTATTGTTTTGTTTGTTTCTTTCTCTTTCTTTTGTCTTTTCTTTTTAGTGTCTTTTTAGTCCTCTCTCTCTGTTTCTCTTCTCTTTCGTTCTCTTTCCCTTTTTCACTTTCCTCTCACCTCGGTCTCCCCTTGCTGTGTTTGGACTCACATATGCATAGATGTGTGTGTGTGTGTGTGTGTGTGTGTGTGTGTGTGTGTGTGTGTTTGTATCTATCTACCTATCTACTAAAATATGCATATATATGTGTATGTATGTATATGTGTGTGTGTGTGTGTGTGTGTGTGTGTGTGTGTGTGTGTGTGTGTGTGTAGAAACCTCTATCTACCGTTCATTACGATATATAACTCAGTTACCACAACCCTCACTTTTTCCTCACATCACTTATCCCAGAGAAGAGTGCCACAGAAGGACTTTATTGATGGTTGTCACAGAAAGTAATGGCCAGGTTCCCTCAGTCATAGGCTATTGTAGGCTTTCTATAACAAAACGCAGTATTTGTTTAGGGAAAAGGAAACTATTTGTTTTTTAAGGCGTTTGGGGTTTTTTTATTAGTAGTGTATTAGTTAGTATTAGTATTATTGTTAGTAGTATAATTATTTGTATTATTAATATTAGATGTTTGTTTCATATGTTTGTTCAGGTTTATGGTTGTTGTGTGTAAGGGAGAGGAGGAGGGTGGGGGTGAGATCGGGGAGGGGAAAGGGGAGGGAAGGTTGGGGTTTTGGGGAGAGTGAGAGGTGGGCAAGTGTGGAGATGAAAGAGATGTTGGTTGGGGGGGTGATAGGGAGGGGGGGTTTGAGGGGTTGGGGTAGTGAGAGAAGTGAGGCAAAGGAGGTTAAATAGTTAGATAGATAGGGAGTGAGAAATTTTGGGGGGGTTAAGAGAGTTTGGGGGTGAGGGGGAAAAGGCGTTGGGGGGTCGGGTTTGGGTAAAAGAGGGCAGGATAAGAGTAGAAGTCTTGATCCCCAATTATCATTTATTATTAAACCTTTCTCCCTCTTCCTTCTCTCTATTCTTTCTTCTTTCTATCTTTTATCTAAACTTCTTCTTTCTTCTCTTTTCTCTCTTTCTCTCTTTTCTCTCCTCTCTCTCTCTCTCTCTCTCTCTCCTTTTCCCTTCTTCTCTCTCTCTCTCTTCTCTCTCTCTCTCCCTCTCTTCTTATAAATTCTCTCTATGTATCTCTCTATCTTTTCCTTTCTATTATCTATCATCCCTCACTCTTTCTCTCTCTCTCTCTCCTCCTCTCTCTCTCTCTTTCACTCCCCCTCCCCAAATCTATCTCTCTATCTATCTATTTTTTTTTCCTATCTTTCTTGCTCTCTCTCTCTCTCTCTCTCTCTTCTCTCTCCCCTTCTTCTCTCTCTATCTTCTTCTCTCTTTTCTTTCTTTATCTTTTATCTCACTCTCTTCTTTCTCTCTTTCTCTCTCGCTCTCTCTCTCTCTCTCTCTCTCTCTCTCCCCTTATCTATCTATTCTATCTATCTTTTAAAATTATCTCATTCTCTCTTTCTCTTTTCCCCTCTCTCCTCTCTCCATCTCCCCTCCCCAAAAACTCTCTATCTATATATCTATCTATATTTCCTCTCTCTTTTCTCTCCGCAAAAAAAAAAAAAAAAAAAAAATGTTTTTTAGAGGTAACCCCGCGAAAAATGTTAAAATGCTTTTCCTTTTAAAAATATACTAATGAAATGATCCTTCTTTGCTTTAAATTGGGGCTTTTATTGGATTGTTTTAAATGATATTAGAGCTTAAAAAAAAAGCAATAAATAAAAAAAATAAAAAGTTTTCTCAGCTATGATTTTTAACCTTTTGTGTCTTCTTTTGTTGTTAATGACGAACGGGCCCTTTTCAGTTCAGAATGTTAGTTTTCTTATTCGGCCAAGAGGGTGAGGTGGTGAGAGTGTT
>NC_061831.1:10626746-10629246 GCF_019202785.1 Penaeus chinensis
GGAAGAGCAGAAGAAAAAAACTGAAGGAGATGAGGCAGGAGGCAGAAGAGGAAGAACGAGAAGAAAAGTAGGAAGGAGATAAAAGGGAGAGAAAAAAGGGAAGAAGGAAAAGCAGAAGATAAAAAACTGAAGGAGACGAAGCAGGAGGCACAAGAGGAAGAAGGAGAAGAGGAGCAAGAAGTGAAAAAAAACGGAACAGAGGCAAGAAGTGAAAGAGGAAACGAAGCACAAGGAAGAGCAGAAAGAGAAGGAAGAACTGAAGGAGGAGGAGGAGAAGGAGGAAAAGAAACAGGAGGCGAAGCAGGGAAAGGAAGAAGGACAGGAGGAGGAGCAGGAGAAGGAGGCAGAGCAGAAAGGAAAGGCGAAGGAGGAGATGGAACAGAAGAAGGAGGAGGAAGACCTGGAGGAGGAGCTGGAAGAGGAAACAGAGATGGAGAAGGAGAAGAAAGCAACATCCGAGAAGGAAATGGAGAAGAAGGAAGGGCAGGAAGAGGAGAAAGAGAAGGAAAAAGGGAGGAGGAGGGAAGGGAAGAGTTGGAAGAGGGAGAATAATAAAATGAAGAAACGAAGACAAAAAAAAATAATAATAAATAAAAAAAAAGAGAGAAAAAGAAAGAAAAAAGAAACAAGAGGAAGAAACAAAGCAGAAAGAAAGAGAAAGAACAAGAAAATAAAGAGCATGAAGAGTAGGAGGAGGAGTGAGAGGCCGAAAACCGGGAACCCGAAGGAGGAAGGAGAAACGCTGAGCAAAATAAATTCTCACGAGCGAATAGTTGGCCGGGGACTCGTGCTCTAGAGTAACAGCTGTCCTAGAACCGTGTTTATATGCTTAGGCCGCTCCTGGAGTGAGGCACGGGGTGTTACTGCAGGGGAGGAGGGGGAAGAGGGGGGAGGGGGTGAATAAAATATGTGTTCTCTTTATGCTTTCTTTCTTTTTTTTTCTTTATTATTTTTTTTTTTTTTCGTTTTTTGTTATTATTAATATTTTTATTGTTGTTTCTTTTATTTTATTTTGCTCTTTCTCTCTCTGTTTTTTTTTCCTTTCTCTCTGTCTTTCTCTCTCCCCATTTTCTTTTCCTTTTTTTCTTTCTTTCTTTTTTCCTTATTTTTTTTTTTCTTCCTCTCTTTCTTTCTTTCTCCCTGTTTTTTATGGGGACGAGGGAGAAAAGGGAAGGAGGGATAACCCTCGGTTATTGAGAGGAACAAGGAGAAAATAAGGAGAAAAGCGAAGTAAGAGGGAGGAGAGGGCTGGGGTAGAGAGAGGGAGAGAGAGAGAGGGAGAGAGGGGGGGAGGGAGGGGAGAGAGAGAGAGGGAGAGAGGGGGGGGAGAGAGAGAGGGAGAGAGGGGAGAGAGAGAGGGAGAGAGGGGAGAGAGAGGAGAGAGATAGAAAGAGAGAGAGGGAGGCAGGGGAGAGAGTGAGAAAGAGATAGAGGGAGAGAGGGGAGAGAGAGAGAAAGAGAGAGAGGGAGGGAGGGGAGAGAGAGAAAGAGAGAGAGGGAGGGAAGGGAGAGAGAGAGAAAGAGAGAGAGGGAGGGAGGGGAGAGAGAGATAAAAAGAGAGAGAGGGAGAGAGGGGAGAGAGAGAGAGAAAGAGAGAGAGGGAGGGAGGGGAGAGAGAGATAAAGAGAGAGAGAGGGAGAGAGGGGAGAGAGAGAGAGAAAGAGAGAGAGGGAGAGAGGGGAGAGAGAGAGAAAGAGAGAGAGGGAGAGAGGGGAGAGAGAGAGAGAGAGAGAGAGAGAGAGAGAGAGAGTGGCAGGGAGGGAGGGGAGAGAGAGAGAGAAAGAGAGAGGGAGAGAGAGGGAGAGACAGACAGACAGACAGACAGACAGACAGACAGACAGACAGACAAACAGACAGACACATACAAACAGACAGACAAAAAAACACTTAAACAAAGACGTTAAAAAGCCACGCAGAAAGAGAGAGAGAGAGAGAGAGAGAGAGAGAGAGAGAGAGAGAGAGAGAGAGAGAGAGAGAGAGAGAGAGAGAGAGAGAGAGAGAGAGAGAAAGAAAGAGAGAACGAGACCAACAGAAACCACGAAGCCCAAACAGAAAAGGGTGAATTTCCACCCCGTGAGCTATCTCCCCCCCGCTGCTCTATGCACAAGACCCGCCATCCATTATCAGCGCCAATGAAGAGATTGCTCTGCACTCCTCGCCTTCACTTCAACCCAAAGCAAGGATTATCTGCGGGATATTCAGGATGCAGGATCTGACCCCCAGCGAGGGAAAGGCATGAATGGAATCTGTGGATCTGAGAGAGCTGTGGTATCCTGCGTATCTTCGTGCTGCGTGGATAAATATGTGTAGGTTTTCTGAAGAACATTGGGGTCGCAAAGTAACATTTTGTTAAAAGGGAATTATTAATTTAAGTTCTAATACTGAGTCAGGATAAAAGGAAGTTATTATTTCAAAGAATGTTTAGTGTCAGAGAAAAATAAATGAAATGATACGTGTGTTAATTCTTTCACTGCTATATATATAATGTATATAATAGTTA
>NC_061831.1:10634246-10636746 GCF_019202785.1 Penaeus chinensis
GCAAATCTTAAAAAGAAGTAAACACAAAATCATGAAGAACACGAAGTAAATAAACAACAAATCAACGCCACGACGCCCTCTGGCCACTAACAAGTAACTGCCTCCCTCATATAACCGTACGTCTGCTGCTTTCCTCTAATCACACCTAATAAGGGGAAAGTTCCATCATCTTCGGGCTCTCGAGGAGGCGGTTCCATCGTATCATTAATTTTCCTTTCAGTTCCTTGCCCGTTCTGCTTCACTTCCGGTGTTATGGTTGTTCTAAAGTTCGTTCTGTGTGTGTGTCTGTGTGTGTTTGTTTGTGTGTGTGTGTGTGTTGTGTGTCTGTGTGTGTTTGTTTGTGTGTGTGTGTGTGTGTGTGTTTTGTGTGTGTGTTTGTTTGTTTGTGTGTGTGTGTGTGTGTTTCTTTGTTTGTGTGTGTGTGTGTGTGTGTGTGTGTGAGTGTGTGTGTGTGTGTTGTGTTCTTGGTGTTAGACTGATAAATTTGGGAATTTATGAATATCATAATATTCTAGCTTCTTATTTTCTACGTTCAATATGTAGAAATGGTATGGATGAGGAGGAATATCTTCGCAATACAATATTTAACCGATTTCGATTATATCCTCCATCAGAAATACATGATATGATCGAAACCGGTTAAATACATCTCTTGTCTTGTTGAAGATATTCATTCTCATTCATACCTCTTTTACATTTGTCAACATGAATACGGCTCAGCGTTCACTATCTGTTTTAAACATATTTTTGGTTAATGCGTTATGTGTCCTAATGACAGGCTAATTATCATTTGTTTCCCAACCCTTTCTCTGATTATACAAGGAATGCATGCTTTTGTGTTTCGTATTTGCTAGAGTTTAATTAAACAAGACAGTATATTATTCCGCACAAAATACCATTCCATTTCTCAGTTATGAACTTACAAACTGTTAATATCTAACTGTTAATTTCAACTTATTTTTTTCTGTCTCTGTAAGTCAGACTGACGTTCATTTCCAGTGATTTTCTTTTTATTTATTATTGCAATATTCTCGTGTTACATAAAACAGACCGCTGATTAAGTTATTGCAATAAAACAAAGCCTTTCGTGCAACTTTAAACTTTGCAAACGATTTTCTCCGACAAAAGTTTCTCTCGTGTTTGCTGCACATCTCGACTGCAATTTGTTTACAGTAACATCAAAATTCACGCTTTCGACGAAAACTGGAAACTTGATCATCCGAGTAAAGAAATTTGGGAAAAAGATGGAAGGGTATGTGGAAAAGGTATGATAATAACAATAAATAGATGGATAAATAAATCATTATATTAATAAATTAATAAATAAATAATAGATAACACAAATTCAAAAATACTGAGTTATAAAATAAGATCAAAAGTGAAGGAAAAGGAAAGAAAAAAATGACTGAGCCAGAGTGAAAGAGAAAAAGAGAGGGGTTGATAAAGTGAAAGAGAGAAAACCAAGATAAGCTGATCAAATGAGAGAGAGAGGGGGGGGATATATAAAAGTTGGAAAAGTCATCAATATTATCTAAACTATTATTATGCATAGACAGAAACACACACAAACACACACGCAAACACATACACAGATAAATAGAGGGATAGATAGAGAGAGAGAGATAGAGAGAGAGAGAGAGAGAGAGACAGAGAGAGAGAGAGAGAGAGAGAGAGAAGAGAGAGACAGACAGAGAATCATTAGAAAATAATCCCCCCGCGTTGATCAGAAAGAAATTCAGTGTTTTCAAATAATCTTTTCCGACACTTTAATTTTCTCTTTTTATGACTGCTACGCCCTTCTGCGTTCCCTACGACCTCCTCTCTCTCTCTCTCTCTCTCTCTCTCTCTCTCTCTCTCTCTCTCTCTCTCTCTCTCTTCTCTCTCTCTCTCTCTTCTCCTCTCTCTCTCTCTTTTGTCATTCTTCTCTCTCTCTCTCTCTCTCTCTCTCTCTCTCTCTCTCTCTCTCTCTCTCTCTCTCTCTCTCTCTCTCTCTCTCTCTCTCTCTCTCTCTCTCCTCTCTCTCTCTCTCTCTCTCTCTCTCTCTCTCTCTCTCTCTCCCTTTCTCTCTCTCTCTCTTTTGTCATTCTTCTCTCTCTCTCTCTCTCTCTCTCTCTCTCTCTCTCTCTCTCTCTCTCTCTCTCTCTCTCTCTCTCTCTCTCTTTTGTCATTCTTCTCTCTCTCTGTCTTTCCCTCTCTCTTTTGTCATTCTTCTCTCTCTCTCTCTCTCTCTCTCTCTCTCTCTCTCTCTCTCTCTCTCTCTCTCTCTCTCTCTTTCTCCCTCTCCCTCCCTCCCTCTTCTCTCTCTCCCCTCTCTCTCTCCCTCCCACTCGCTCCATCTTTCCCTCTCTCTTTCTCCCTCCCCCTTTCCCTCCTTCCCTCCCCCTCCCCCTTTCTCCCTCCCTCCCCCTCCCCCTTCCTCCCTCCCTCCAATCAACGTTATCTCCCTGGCCTCCCTTTCCCCACGGAGACGGCTAACAGCATCTATTATCAACCGCCAAGA
>NC_061831.1:10639246-10641746 GCF_019202785.1 Penaeus chinensis
TCTCTCATTTTAGAACTAAAATTTCCATAGAATGTCTTCCTTTATATCTGCTGCCTAATTTTCCTATTGAAAAATGACTTATTTCCTTATTTATGAATGTGGGATTAAATTTCCAATGTTATAGGATTAAGCGATCAGAGATAATTTATTTTATTCAAATTCAAAGTTCCATTATATTAAAATATTTGCAATCTGATATGCATAAGTGTTGCATTTTCTCACGAAAGATTATATATTCCATATTGTTATAATATGAGCTATTCGACGGAAAAAATAATTGCTATTAAAATAATCCTCTCCTTCTGTCGCTCGAATCTCACGATTCATCAATTTCGAATTAATTTTATTACAAATACATTAATAGATTTATGCTCCATAGCGACCTCAATA
Source organism: Penaeus chinensis (assembly GCF_019202785.1). NCBI lineage: Eukaryota > Metazoa > Arthropoda > Malacostraca > Decapoda > Penaeidae > Penaeus > Penaeus chinensis. Next base: position 10,639,637 of record NC_061831.1, read on the forward strand.
ATATCACACGGTCAAACTCTAACCTTCATGTAAATTTTAAAAAGTGTGAAATCTCTCATATATATTTTTTTTTTTTTTTTTTATCGTGTCATCAATATTATTATTCTTATAAGACATTATTTAGTATAATCTCTCTAGTCACATTTCATCAGCATAGTGTTTTGCTTTGCTTATTATAAATCTTATTATTGCAATTTGACCTTTGTTGACCTCAGTGACGCGGTCTTTAACTCGAGACCAACTATTATCCTGAGCTCACTAAGGTCATCCTCGTAATGGACATGTCAATAAGGACGAAAATAGAATCCAAGTATCCTTATGTTGTCTCCTATATGGTAATTCAATCCTTTTTTTCCTAAGGTTACTTGTGTTTCGTCTTTGTTTTCTAATAAGTTAATCATTTCATTTGTTTCACTTGTGATTTTCTTCAGTGTTGTCGATCTTGTTTCGATGAATATTACCTGAACAAGCGGTCAACTTTATAATGTTTTTAGTTGCATAATGTTCTAATTTTAACTGCATAATATCTTTTTTCATAATGTTTTCAATTGCATCTTTTGTCGCTCACCTCTTGCATTTCTTTGTGTTCACTTGATTTATCATAAATTATAGCAACTTGCATCTATCATGTGCATATCACGCCCCTCTTTCGTTGGTTAACAATTTGTTTATATTTATTTTAATGTCATGTTCTTGCCATGAATAACTTAATTTACGCAACTAAATACCTTCTCAGGCCTCACCGATCTTATATGAACCTCCATTCATATCAAAGTATATCGCGACACCTATAACCTCAAAAAAAAAAAAAAAAAAAAAAAAAAAAAAAAAAATCTTATATTTTATGTTCTAAGATAAAGGTTATACTTGAAACTACTTATACAGATACAAGGAGTAAAGCTTTGCTAGTTGCCTTTCATCTTGCCATTGATTTTAATACAGCCTGTTGATCATACAATTTACACCCTTAATGCCGCAATTAAATACATTGTAGCAAAACAGTGAAAAGCGCACTGCTGTGTCTATATCTATATTCATATCTACATATATATATATATATATATATATATATATATATATATATATATATATATATCACATGCAACACGTGTTTAACTAGGAGATTCTAACAGTGTTAAGTCATTTTTACCTGGCCACAAACTGCCATTAACTCTCGCGCACAATTTTCTCTGTCGATTAACCCGCAGACTCCATTTACCAAGCCTGCAAACCGCATAGTTTTTGTCTCCCTTAAATATTGTCTCGATCTTGCTCAGTTACGGTCGCGCTTATGTTGGTATTTCCCAAATAAGACGAGATCTGGCCACGCAATCTAGAGAAAGCATGCATAGGCAATTATTCTCATCCATTCAATTTGACTTACTCTTGATCTCGGCACAGCAGCCCCTTCAATGCAACTCATTAGAGGAAGAGATCCACCTCTGCAACGGAACAACTGACGCTACGGCATATTACAGTTTATGAATTATTCTACATGTATGCATCATTGTGTCTGTACCATCCCCACGACGCCGAAACCATAATGGATGGCTTTCAACGTTTTATCACCGGCCACTTCGGTTATATAATTTCATGCTATAGCGATAATTTCCTTTCCACAGAACTGTCCAGTCCGGAAGCTGACTGATACATCCACCTCCTGTTTGCTCAAGCCTTAACCACGAAGGCTGCGCTTATTGTGAAAGTCCGATGAGACGAGATTTGGGTCATGCAAGCAGGAATGATGAGTCATTTTCGTTTCAGTCATTTCATAATTATCATTCCTTTCTGTTGCTATCAATCTTTGCCCCCACGGCCGTGCTTATTGCAGAACTCCCAATAATACGAGATTCTGGGTTTGCAACCACAGACAGAGCGCCAGTTCAATCACTCACTTATTTTCATTACTTTTCATACGGCTATCAATCCAACATTATTTCATTGAATATCTTGTAGATTTAGGGGTATTATAGGGTAGCATAACACTTATCACTCGACAACTTCCTATATCTTTATATTTATGCTATTTACGAATCATTAATCATCTTATTATTGCAAGCCCGTGACCTGACCTTGGCATCAGACTACTTGGCCCGTTTCCAGTATTCTG
>NC_061831.1:10651746-10654246 GCF_019202785.1 Penaeus chinensis
CCCTTTGAATAACAATATTAAAGTTTATTTAATTAAAAACCAAGATAGGAAAAGGAGTGATATCAGTGTCTTTTTTTTTTTTTTTTTTTTTTTTTTTGCCTAATAATTATTTGTTCGTTTATTCTATTTCTGTTATTCCCGTATTTAATTATTCCCTTATTCTCTTTCTCATACTGACACTTTTTTTGTCTGCCTATCTGTCTGTCTGTTTTTTTGTCTGCCTGTCTGTCTGGTTGTCTGTCTGTTTTTTTGTCTGCCTGTCTGTCTCTCTTTCTCTCTCTCTCTCTCTCTCTCTCTCTCTCTCTCTCTCTCAATCCCTCCCTCCCTCTCTCCCTCCCCTACTCCCTCTCCCTCTCTCCACCTCCACCTCTACCCCTCTCTCTCCCTTACCCTCCCCGTCGCCCCCTCACTCCCGCACTCCTTCTCTTTCAATCTCTCTCCCTTCCTCCCTCACTCTCCCCCCTCCACCCCTGTTTCCCTCTTCCTCACTCTCTCCTTCACTCCCTCATACGTTCGCTCTCCCTGACCCCCCTCTCACTCCCTCACTTCTTCGTTCACTCTCTCGTTCACCCCCCCCCCCCCTCCTCCTCTTTTCCTCTCTTTCGCTCTCTCTCACTCCCTCTCTCACTCCCCCCCTCCCCCTATACTCCCTCACACCCTCTCTCTCACTCCCCCCCTCCCCCTATACTCCCTCACACCCTCTCTCTCACTCCCCCCTCCCCTTCACTCCTCCCTCACTCCCTCTCTTTCACTCTCCCTCAATCTCTCCTCGCGTACCGTAGATCCTGAGGCTGACGTTTCATTTCGTAACAATAGACTCCGCGAAGATCTAATTTATTCAACTGCGCTTCACTCTGTTCCTCGAAGCCGTCGAGAGTAATTACGTATATTCCAAACGCAATGCTGAGGGGGTATGGAACTCAGGGCGGGTGGCGTCGGGTCGCGTCGGGTCGCGTCGGGTGGCGTCGGGTCGCGTCGGGTGGCGTCGGGTGGCGTCGGGTTGCGTCAGGTCGGGTCCGGGCTAGTTAGGGGCTCGTTGGATCGGCTCGGGTCGGGTGGTGTCGGGTCGGGTCGGGTTGCGTTGCGTCAGGTCGGGTACGGGCTAGTTAGGGGCTCGTTGGATCGGGTCGGGTCGGGTTGGGTCGGGTTGGATTGCGTCCGGGCTAGTTAAGGGCTAGTTGAGTGGCGTTGCGTCGTGTCGTGCCGGGCTAGTTAGGGGCTCGTCGGATCGGGTCGGGTCGGGTCGGGTCCGGGAGGGTTAGGAGCTTGTTGTGAAAATAGGAGATATGGTGGGGGGGGGTTGAGGGGGGAATAGAGAATGAGGGGGGAGGGAGTAGGTGAAGGGGGAGGTAGAAGATAAGGCGGGCGAGGGGAAAAGAGGGGGATAGAGGGGGTTGGGGGGGGAGGGGAAGGGGCGGTGATGTGGGGGTCTGGGGGTTGGTAGGGGGGGTGGAATAATGTGTTCTGGTTGGGGGAGTTCCGGGAAGGGGGGGCTGAGATACGGGATGGGGAGGGAGGGGGGTTCTGGAAATGAGGGAGATGATGGCCTAAGGAGGGAAGGGAAGATGAGCGTTGGTGGGGGGGGGGGGGGGGTGAAGGGACAGATATGAATTTTCATGGGGGGGGGGGGTAGAGTATAGAATGGGGAGGGGAAGAGAGAAACTGAAATGGGGAAGGGGAAGGAGATAGGGGGATGGGGAGGGGAGATGTCCTCTGGTGTAGGGAGGGTGGGGAGGGGAATGAGAGAGGGGGGGGGAGGGGGGGGGAGAAGCTGATTGAGGAGATGCTCATAATCCCTTCAGGCCTTTTGAGATTGGCATGTGGGATTGTGCGTGTATGTATGTGTATGCGCGTGTGTGTGTGTGTGTGTGTGTGTGTGTGTGTGTGTGTGTGTGTGTGTGTGTTGTGTATGTATGAGTGTGATTACTTGTGTGTATGCGCGTTTGTGTGTGTTTGTGTACGTGCGAGCGAGCATACATCCGTGCGTGCATATATCTCTACGTATCTGTACATGCACGTGTTTGTATCTGTATACATGTGTGCGTAAATACACACATACACCCAAAGAGAGAGAGAAAATAAACAATAACCCTAGTGTGGTAAAACTATATTAACGACAAATCATAGTAATCTAAAAGGATTTTCTCGGATTCCCCTTGGAAACGACACACTGTTGCCAACGCCCTTGTCTTTTCCAGACTAACCTTCGTAAACACTGTGTGAAGTTGTTTCGAAGGCTTTGTCTGTCTTTATATTTATCTATCTATCGATCTATCTATCTTTATTTATTTATTATTTATCTATTTATTTATTGATCTGTCTCTATTCATTTATTTACTTATCTATCTATTTTTCTATTTATTTCTTTGTCTATCTCTATATTCATCTATCTATCTATCTATCTATCTATCTACCTATCGATCTATCTATCTATATTTATTTATTTATCTATCTATTTATCTATCTATATATTAATTTATTCCTTTGTTTTTATTTTGTC
>NC_061831.1:10661746-10664246 GCF_019202785.1 Penaeus chinensis
TTCCTTCCCCTACCCTTCATCCTCCTCCCGCCCTCTTATTCATCTTCTTCCCCCATCCCCCTCTTCCCCTCTTCCTCCATCCCCCTTTCTTCCAATCCTTCCCCACCTCCCTCCCCTTCCCTTGTTATACTTCATCCTCTCAAAATATGGATTTTGTATTTCCTTTCAGGCCAGCAGACTTGGCGCGTCAGTCACCCAGTTTCTGACAGCGAGCGTCACTGTTATCGGGTCCCATGAAGCCCATGTCTGCTGCTGGCACGTGACAAGAGTGTCTCTGTGACGTCACATCGTGGGTCACTTCCCCCCCCCCCCCCCCCCGCCTCTCCTCTTCCTACCACTCTCTCTCTCTTTCTCCCACGTCGTCTCCTTCTCCTTTTTGGTTTTCTCTCTTTGATTCGCTTTTTCTCTTTCTCTTTTATCTCTCTGGTTCTCTGTCTGGATGTTTTCGTTTTGTCTTTTATCTCTCTCTCTCTCTCTCTCTCTCTCTCTCTCTCTCTCTCTCTCTCTCCCTCTTCCCCCTCCCCCTCTCCCTGCCTTTACTCCCTCCCTCCTATCTTCTCTTTCCTCTCTCCCAGGCACCCCCTTCTCTCTTTGTCTTCTGTCACTCTTGCTACCTTGTCACTCCCCACCCCCCCTCCGTGGCACTCTCTTTCCCTCTTCTTCTCTTCTTCTCCCTGTCGTTTTTTTTCTTTTTCTTCTTTTTTTTTTTCCCTCGCCCCTCCTGCTGTCACTCATTTTCCTCTCTATCACTCTCCCTCGTCCTCCTCCTCTCTCCTTCTGCCTCTCCCACTCCTTTTCACTATTCCCTCCTCGTTCCTTCCGTCGCTGTCTCTCTCTCTCTCTCTCTCTCTCTCTCTCTCTCTCTCTCTCTCTCTCTCTCTCTCTCTCTCTCTCTCTCTCTCTCTCTCTCTCTCTCTCTCTCTTTCCCTTTCCCTCCATCTTTCTTCCCCGTTCCTAACACCTTCCCTCCTTCCTTTCTACCATGTATCTTTCTCTCTCTCTCACTCTCTCTCTCTCTCTTTTTTTCCTCTCACACTCCCTCCTCCTCCTCTTCATCCTCAGCATCATCATTATCCTTTTCCTCCTCATTCTCCTCCTCCTCCTTTTCCTCCTCCTCCTCCTCCTCCTCCTCCTCCTCCTCCTCCTCCTCCCTTATCGCTCGCTCGCCCCCCCCCCCCCCACTTCCCCCTCCACACATCATGGAGCTTAAAGACAGATAAAATCGATACATTGTTAAAGCGAGAAAGAAAAGAGGACTATATATATTGGGTGTTATGTGTTACAGGGCCACATCTTTATCCTTCGCTTTCGCTTGCTTTGACTTTGAATATTGATAGTAAATGTTAATAGGAAGAACTGAATATGAAAAATGAGGAAAACATAACCGTAGAGTTAATTAGCGATATTAATAAAGACAATGATACTACTACTGCGACTAAGACTATTGATAATAAAAACAGTAATGATAATATTGATATCAATAATAATAGTGATAATGTGAATTATGATAATGATAACGATGATAATAATAATAATGTTACTAACAATTATAATGATAACAAAAATAATGATAACATCAATAAGGATATTTATAAAAGGCTTGATAGTACTAAGGATGATGATGATAACAACTATAACAGTGATAATAACAATAATAATAATAATAACAATTATAATCATAATGATGATAATGGTAATAACGATAATACAAGTAACGACAAGAATTGTAATAATAGTGATAATACTGATAGTAGTAATGATAAATGATGAAATAATAACTATAACAAAAATTATAATGATAATAACAATGGTAAGGATAATAACAATAGCAATAAAGAAAGTGAAGATAATAATACCAATAATGATAATAATAATACTGATAATAATGATGATGATAATAATCGTCATCATAATCATAATATCATTATCGATAAAAAACAATATGTTAATAATACTAATTATAATGACAAAATTAATACTTATAACAATCATAAGGACTATAATAAGGATAATAATACCGACAATGATAGTAATAACAATATTGATGGCAGTAGTATTGATAATGATAATAGTAGTTGAAATAGTAACAATAATATTGAAGATAACGGTGATCATGATGATAAAGATGATAATAGTAATGATAATAGTAATGATAGTAACAATAAGAATGATTTTAATAATGATGATAATAATGATAATAATAATAATAATATTAATAGAAGTAGTTGTGGTAATAATGATAATAATTACAATAAAAACAACAACAAAAAGATTAATGATAATGATAATTATTATTATAATATTGATAATGATAATAATAAAAATAATGATAGTGATAATAATGATAACAATAATAATGATAATGATAATGATGATAACAGCAAGGATTATAATAATGATAATAATAATGATACAGTTATGATAATGACAATCAAAATAACGAAAATTACAATAATGATGATGATAATGAAAGCCATGTTAATACTGACAAAACAAAAAA
>NC_061831.1:10686746-10694246 GCF_019202785.1 Penaeus chinensis
TATAACAACAAAGACAAAGAGATGATACTAATAAATATTACAATAATAACAATAATGTAGATAGTAAGTGATAATATTGATAATAGTAATAATAATAATGCTAATAATGATAATAATAATGCCAATAATAATAATAATAATGATATTAATAATAACAATAATAATAATAATGGTGATAATGATGATAATAATGATAATGATAATAATAATGATAATAGTAACAATAGTAATAATAATAATAATAATAATAATAATAATAATAATAATAATATAATATAATATCATCATCATAATAATAATCAAAATAATAATAAAATTTAATAATATAAATAATAATGTAAAAATTATTTTCCCCAACTTTAATTTGAAAACACAACTTCTTTGTTTTGTTGCTTTTGTTTACGTCATTAGCACCCTAATCACCCTTCATAAATCCCAATTTTCAACATTGCTGTTGTTGTTGTTGATCATTATTTTCGTTTTCATAGTTACCAAAATGAATGTTCAATTTACACAATGAAAATTCAGATTTGCTTACGAATGCAGTCACTAGGTCAATGTTATCTTGTTACTCCTCCTATTAGTATAATCTATTCTCTTAGATTTTTATCAGGGGTTTCCCAAACATTGTTATATTGGGTTCTTTCATTGTAACCTCAAGCTTCGTTGTCATTATTTTTTGTTTATTGTCTTTATTTTTTTTATTATTATTATTTTTTTACAAATTTTTTTACCATTATCATTTTTTTTAATTTCAGTTAAAGGGAAAATTTTTAAATTTGTTTCTAAAAAATTCTTAATATTAATTTTCCCTTAGGTTCTGTGTGGATAATGCACCTTCATTCTTCAAATGAATGTTTTTTGGAAAATCATTACCTATAATCACTAACATTAGGGAAAAAACCAGAAAATTTTATTCCCCAGTTTAGGGGATTGGCTTTTAATGAACATCATTTATGAAAGCTGTTTATGAAATCATGTACGTCTATGAAAGTCATAAGTATTCGTGAAAGTCGTGTATATCTTATGAAAACCATACGTATTCATAAATCCTATTTCCCGGTTATAAAAATTTATTGATTTTTTATGAAAAACCATACATATTCAGAAATGTCCCAAATTATGAAATTGGGTATGGCTAAGGGAAAATCAGGAGAAAAAGGGGAAAAAAAAACTATTTAATTTTTTGAAAAATCATGAATGGAAATTATGCCACTTTCATTTGGGAAAAAACCAAACTTTGTCTTATTAAAAAATAGGTACGCACATAAAAAACATATACATTCACGAAAAATGTTATGTATAGTCTATGGGAACCACGTTCATTTATGACAACCATTCCCAAAAAACCCCCACCTAATTTTTAAAACCCCCTGACGAAAAACACACAAAGAAAAGGGAAAGAAAAAAAAAGAAAAAAAAAAAGAAACAAAAAAAGAAAAAAAAAAAAAAGAAAGAAACAAAAAAAAAGAAAAAAGTGAAGAACCCAAAAAAAAAAGAACAGAAAAAAAAAGAAAAAAAAGAGGAACACAACAACCACGAATAATGGAACACCCGAACATTCAGAACTAGGGCAAAAAAAATTTTTCAAAAAAACAATTTCCGTGTTCCCTTTTTTTTGGAGATTTTTATAGCCATTCATTTGGGATTGTTTGCTTGCTGCGAGAGAAACAAATAGAATGGGACGGGAAAAATACTCAATAAAAAAAAGGTCTTCTTTTATGTTTTATAGACAAAATATTCAAAAAAAAAGGGGTTTTTGTATACAAAGGGTGGATTGATAGATAGGGCAAAAAAAATTTGGTAAAAGACGAAAAATGATAGATAGGGGATAGATAGATAGATAGATTTAAAAAGGGCAGTTTGGTAGATAGAAAGATAATAGACAAAAATGTAGGGGAGGGAGATGATAAAAATGATAAATAAAACAATGTTTTTCTAAAGGAAAAATTTTTATTGTTTTTATTGTATAGTATTGGGAAGGGGCCTTTTTTTAGATTGATAGATTGATAGACAGATAATTGACTGATAATAAAAAAGATAATAGAAAAGATAGACAATTGATTGACTGGGTAGATTTTGTAGAAAGATTTCACAGGGGGGATTTGGCGACAAAAAAGCCAAGATGAAACGGGCCCGTTTAATTTCAGTGCAATGTTTATACCGAGTTTATACAGGGAAAACACGGTTTTACAAAATTAGTTAAAACTCCAAAAATCCATGCATAATTAATCATTGGGGTTTCTTTTGTTTATTTTAATTCAAAGGAAAATATTGAAAGCAGGGAAACCCCCAAGTATCTTTTTTTTAAAGAAAACAGGGTTTAAAAATTTTGTTTTTTTTAAAATTTAGCATTAAAATTTTTTTTCACTTTTTCCCTTTGAGTGTTTTTGAAAAAAGACCCAAAACAAAACAAATAAAAATGTATATATATATGATTAGAAGTGAATGATGGAATGACCTTTTTTTTTGGGTGATTATTTTTATTTTAGGGCAAAAAAAATGATTTTTTTTGATTTTTTGACCATTTCTTTTTTTTATAAAATATTTTTATTTTCTTTTTATTTAATTTTTTCTTGAAATTTTTTCTTCTTCCCTTTTTTTTATTTTCAATTTTTCTTTTTTGTTGTTTATTTATGAATTTATCTGTTTACTTTTTGTTTTTTTCCCAAATAATTTATTTTTATCTGTTTTCCCTTTTTTTTGTGTTAATCTTTCTCATTTTTTTTTTTTTTTTTTTTCATTTTGGGTTTTCCCTTACATTCTTTTTCTTCGCTTTGTTTATCTATTCCTTCACCTTTTTTTTTCTTTTTGTTTATCGATCCATCTGCCTTCTGTCATTTTCCATTTTTTTTACTCGTACTTTCACTCTCCTCGTCACAAAAACAACCGACTAAAAAAACCCTTAGGAGGGGAAAAACCCACGGCCTTTCATTCCCGCCAGCCCCCTCGTATTTTTGAAAACAAAAGACGAAAAAAGGGAAAGGATGAGGGGAGAGAAGAAGAGAGAGAGAAAGGGGAAAAGAGAGAGGGGGAAGAAGGGGGAAAAAAAGGAGAAGGGGGAAGAAAAGGGGAGAGAGAAAGTTAGAAAATAATAAAGGAGATAGGGGAGAATAAAAAGAAAAAGGAGGGGAAATGGGGAAGGGGAGAGAAGAGAGGGGGGAGAGAGAGAAGAAATAAAAATGGGGGGAAGGGGGAAGAAAAGGGGTTTAGAGAAGGGGGAGGGGGTAAAAAATTGAGGGGAGAAAAAAAGTAGGAGAGGAGGGGTGAGAGAGAAAAGGACAAGAAAAAAAAAAATAAAAAAAAAAAAAAAAAAAAAAGGATTTTTCTTACACTTTTCCCTATACCGGGAAAATAATCAAAACTTTTATTTTTCTCAATACAAAAATCCCTTTTAAGGATTTCGGTAAATAGCTTGCGATTGGTCCGTACCTTGGCTGCGGTCCAAATTGAGAAACATAAATTTTCCTGTTCTTTTTCCCGGGGTTTTTTTTGGGGGGAATTTAGGCTTTTCGTGAGATTTTTAAAATGGAAAATGGGGGGTTTTCCGTCTATTTCCCGAACGCAAAATGGGTCCATATTGTTGTGGTGTTTTTTTTTGGGTAGTATATATATTATAAAATTTTATAAATTAAAATATTTCAAAATTTTTTGTGTGTGTGTGTGTGTGTGTGTGTTGGGGGTGTGTGTTTGAAAAATGTGTGTGTGGGGTTTATCCCATGTGTGGGGTGGATTTAATATTTGAAAATATTGTGTGTTTATTTTATATATAAATATATATAAATATATATATATATATATATATATATATATATAAATATATATATTTTTGTATATATAGGTAAAAACCGTTAAATAAAATTTTAAAATTTATTTTATATATAAATATTTTTTTATATGTATATATGTTGTATTTATGCTTTAAGTATATGTTTTGAATATTTTTAATATCAAAAAAAAAAATTTTTATATATAAAATATTTTGTTTGAAATGTATATAATAAAAACAAAAACCCCCCACACCACCCACCCAAAACAACCCCACACACACATTTATAAATATGTATATATATATATTATATATATTTATTATTTGTGTTTTTGTGTTTTGTGTGTGTGTTTTGGGTGTTTTGGTGTGTAATTATTTATTTTAATATTTATATAAATAAAAAAATAAAATTTTAAATATTATTTTTTATTTTAAAATTTTTATTTTAAAATATATATATATTTTTTTTTAGGGGTTTTGGGGGGGGGGGGAATAAATATATATATATATTTTTATATATAATAAAAAAAAATTAATTTTTATTTATATTTAATTAAAAAATATTTTATTTTTTTAATAAAATATATATGTGTTTTTTTTTTTTTGTGTGTGTGTGTTTTTGTGTGGTGTAAAAAATTATAAAATTATTTTTATAAAATATTTTTTTTATATATATAATATAAAATTTTTTAAAAGTTTTTTTTTTTTATAAATTAATATATATATATACATAGGGAAAAATTTATATACTTATATAGGGTAAAAATATATAATAATATATTTTATATATATTTTTATATATATATATTATATATAAAAATTTATATATTTTTTTTAAAAAATAAAAATTTATTAAATATTATATTATAATTTTAAATTTTATAATTGGTTTTTGTTATTTTTCCAATATATATTAAAATTTTAAAATATATTTTATATTTTTTATATATTTTTGGGGTTTTTGTTTTAAAATTTGTTTTTTTTTTTGGGGTGGGGGTTGTGATGTGGGGTGTGTGTGTGTGTGTGTGTGTGCGTGCGTGGGGTTGTTGTGTGTTGTGGTGTGGTTGGTGTTGTGTTTGTGCCTGTCACCCCCGGGGAGGGGAAGAAAAATTTCTTTTGAAATCAGGGAAACATTAGATAAGTGCAGAAAAGAGCGCTGTGTAAGGATTTCAGCGAGCAATTTAAAAAAACGGGTTTGGAAAAAAACCCCTTTTTGTCTCCCCAACTTTACAGGGCTTTACGGGATTTTATTCTTTTAGATAAAAACAAATTTAAGTTTTTAACCCCCGAGGAAAATCGAGGGGAAAAAAAAAGTTTTCATGGAGTTTGTGTGCACGATGACTTGCTTTGTTTAGTTTAAGTTTTTGATTTGCTGTTTAAAATTTTTTTTTTTTTTTCTTTTGTTTCGTGTGTGTTTGTGTTTTTTTGTGTGTGTGTTTTAAGGCATTTAGGTAATTGTTTTTGTTTGTCTTTTTGTGTGTTTGGGGTTTTTTTGTGTTTGTGTATGCCATGTGTTAAATGTGTGTGTCACTTTTTTCGGGTTTTTTTGTGTGTGTGTGTGGGTTGTGGGGTGGTGAGGGGTGTTGTTTTGTTGGCGTGTTTTTGTTGTGTGGTGTGTGTTGTGTGTGTGTGTGTGTTGTTTTGTGTGTGGTTTTTTTGATTAGGGTTTTATCAAGGGGTTATTGTGTAATTTAAAACCCCCCAATAGGGTTCCTTTCCCTTTTTGAAAATGGGTATAAAGTGAGAGAATGTGGGGGGGAGGGAAAAAAAGTTCAAAGCAATCCCACAGTTTGGCTGAAAATTCAAAAGAAGTAAGAGAGAAGAGGGAAAAGGGGGAAGGGAGGGCCCGGGAAAAGGAAAAGGGGTGAGAGGGGAAGAGAGGGGAGGAGAGAGAAGAGAGAGAAAAGAAAGGGAGGGGGAGGGAAGAAGGGAAAAGAAGAGAGAGAAGGGGAGAGGGATAGAGAGGGGAGAGAGGGGGGGAGAGAGAAAAGGGGGGGGGGAGGGAGAGAGAGAGAGAGAAGGAAAAGGGGGGGGAGGGTGGGAGGGAGAGAGGGAAGAGGGAGAGAGGGAAAAAGAGAAAAAGAGAGGAGAGAGAGAGGGTGGGGAGAGAGAGGAGAGAGAAGAGAAGCGGGGGGGGAAGGGGGGGGGGGGGAGGGAGGGAGGGGGGGAGGATGGAGGATGGGAAGGGGGGAGAGGGGGAAAGAGGGAAAAAAAAAGAGAGAAGGTGGAAGCAGACAGACAACAGACAGACAGACAAAGACAGAGAGGAAGGCAAAGAAGAGAGCAGATGAAAATTAGAAACAGACAACACGCACAGACCAGCGAGTAGAAAAAACCCCCCCAATCACCACACAAAAAAAAAAACGCAAAATGGAAGGACCTCATAAAACCAAAAAGCCCCACCGGGGATTCATTGCAACATGTCGGAATTTAATACAATGCACTGCAAGGTTTCGCCAGTCCGCCTCTGATTGTCTGCCTTTGAGCCAATACTGTTGGAGCTCCCCCCCACCCCCCACCCCCTCCCCAATTTCCCCTTTCCCCTTCTCCTCTCCTACACCTCTACGTTCCAAGCATCTTAAAATGAACACAATATAAGTAACAGACAAATTGGCGACGATTGGGAAACAAAGCTACATCCCTTTACAACTATTCAAAGTAGGGAGGAGGGGAGGAGGAGTGAGGGGAGGGGGGAGAGGAAAAAAAGGGGGAAGAGGGGAGCTGGGGGGGGAGGGGAGAGAGAGAAGAGAGAGAAAAGTTTAAAAAACAAACCCATATCCCTTTACAGACAATATTCAAGATTGGGGGGGGGAGGATAGAGGGGGGGAGGAGAGGGGAGAGGGGGAGATAAAAAAGGGAGAGAGAGAGAGAGAGGAGAGAAAAGGGGGGGAAAGTAAAACAACGCTACATCCCTTTCAAACAGTATTCAAGAATGAGAGAAGGGAAAAGAGAGAGGAGAAGAGGGGGACGGGAAGAGAGAGAGAGAGAGGAGGAGAGAGAAGAGGAGAGAGAAAAGAGAGAAAGTAAACACAGCTAACCCTTTAAAGACATATTCAAGTGAAGGGGGGAGAAGAGAGAGAGGAGAGAGAGAGAGAGGAGGAGGAGGGGGAGAGAGAGAGAGGAAGAGAGAGAGAGAGAGAAAGTAAAACACCCGCTCCCTCCCTTACAAACATATTCAAGAGGGAAAGGGGGAGAGGGGAGAGAGAGAAAAAGTAAGAGGGGAAAAGGGGAAAAAGGGGAAGGAGAGAGAGAGAGAGGGGAGGGGGAAGAAGAAGGGGGAGAGGGGAAAGAAAAAAAACCAGCTAATCCTTTCAACAAAATTCAAGAGTGAGAGGGAGGAGGAGAGAGAGGAGAGGGAGAGGGGAAGAGGAGAAGAGAGAGAGGAAGAGAGAGGGGAGAGTTTAAAAAACAGCACACCCTTTACAAACGTTATTCAAGAGTGAGAGGAAGAGAGAGAGAGAGAGAGAGAAGAGAGAAAGAATAGAAGAGAGAGAGAGAGAGAGGAGAGGAGGAGGAGAGAGAGGAGAGAGAGAGAGAGAGAGAGAGGGAGAAAAAAAACACAGCATATCCCTTTACAACAAATTTTAAGAGTGAGGGAGAAGAGAGAGAGAGGGGAGGGAAGAAAAGAGGAGAAGAGTGGAGAAGAGGAAAGAAAACACAGCTACATCCTTTACAAACAGGATTCAAGATGGAGAAAAGAAGAGAGAGGGGGAGAGGAGAAGAGAGAAGAA
>NC_061831.1:10714246-10716746 GCF_019202785.1 Penaeus chinensis
ATCTACCTATCTGTCTTCACTTTTTTCCGTTCTACGCTCTATCTTGCCATCATCTTATCCAACCCTTCGTTTTTATTCAGTCCTTTGTACCTGTAAATCTATCACATTTCTCCTTTTGCCAGCTGCCGGTTTACTTATTCATCTTCATTATTAATTTACATCCCGCAGCCTTCTCTTCCCTACGCCTCAAGTTCACCACTCAACGCTGTCAATGTCTGAACCATTAGTTTCGATTCTTGTCTTCGAAACACGTGCTAATGCGAGGTTAGGGTACTGTACGTGTTTCGAAACCAGTGGTTCATTCGTTGGTAATGCTTCATGGTGAGCTTGGTTGCTGGTGGTGATTTTAGGTTTATTTCATTTATTTTTTATTTTTTTATTGAAAACTTTTTATATGTTTCTGTCTGTTTTCCTTCTATTATTTTCTTATATTTTTCTCTAGAATGATTAGGTAACTGTTTATCTCTCTCTATATTGGCAAATGTGAATTAGGCTTCCAGTAATAATGCTAATGGAGATAACTAGCAGTACAGATATTTCCTTGTCCAGGGAAACCTTTCGAATTCCCAAGGGGGGGGGGGGGACTACTGGCTTCTGGGGGAAAAAATGTAAATATTCGAAAATCGAAATGTCACGTATCGCTTAATCGTCCAAGTCTTTCGAAATGACTATGCAACATAAGAAACTAAGAAAAGCAAGCATATTGAGAAATCCTCTATTAAAATAAATAATCTCAAATCTTGCTTCTTTTAGCTACTTCCCACAAACGTCATTGAAAAAATAAAAATAAGGGTTTAGTTAGCTCCGTTGGGGGCCACTTTTGAAAACTTGTGGGGTGGGAGGTGGGGGGGACGAGTGCCTCCTGTTGCCTATCTCGGTTTGTCGGCATATCGCGAAAAATAGATCTCGCTAAAGATGAACACGAATCGAATTAGAGTTAACGAGGATGAGAAAAAAATTCCCGACTCCCTCCTTAAGAAGCGTCTAATGAAACGCTGGAATTTTATGCTTAAGATTGTAAGAGACATTAAGAATGGTAGCAATTTTTTTTTTTTTTTTTTTTTTTTTTTAAGTGGCAAAACCATACGTACAAAATTACTAAAATACCATGAAAAAAGTTTGTTTTCTTGAATATAACTTAACTAGATAAAAAAAAAAAAAAAAAAAAGTGCGTTTGATTTTCCCACGCGTTTTGAACCCATAAAATCAAACGAATCTTCGACGAATAAATAAGAATGCAAATTAAAAAAATAATAATAATAATAATAATCTAAATAAAGTTAAAAGAATCTTCCTTGAATAAGTAAGGAAGTAAGTTAAATAATCCCCCCCCCCCCTCAAAAAAAAAAAAAGTAATGTTATATGCATGTACAGAAAATCCAGTTAAAACCAGGCCTGTGGCAGCCGACGTAAAGGTCGACTTGACGAGGCGTCGTGACCTTCAGTCCGTTCGTGAATAACCAAAGATCTTGAGATATGTCTCCCTTCTGCGCGAACGAGTTGGTATTGAGCACAGACGAGTGTTGTAGAATGAACAAAAAAATACGGCTAGAGTTTTGGAAGATGATTTTCAAAAGCTTAAAGACATAAGGACTGTATGTTTGGGTGTGTGGATTGTATAGTTATGAATATGTGATAGTTATGAGGTATAGTTCAATGAGATAATATCGATTCCCTTGTTTTTTTTCTTTTTTCTTTTTTTTCTATATTCCTCTCTCTCTCTTTTCGTGTTGTAAGATTTTCATTTCTTGCCTCCCTTTTTTTTTTTTTTTTTTTTTTTTTTTGCATCTTTCACCTTCCTAACATTATGATTTTAATGATTTATAATTACAATATTACTTTTTATTACAAGCACTCCGGATAATTAATGTTTTTCGGTCGTGCTTAAAAAAACAAGTTACTTTTTTGTGATTGTTTCTTTGTTTGCCTTAAAGCATATTCGAATATTAAAAGGTATCTGCTTAAAGTGATTAAGTAATTTATATCATTCCTAAAAAAAAGAATAGAAGAGTATCTTGCACTCGTTGTATAATCCATGTAAAGGGCAGGAGGCACGCGATATGTGTGTGTGTGTGTGTGTGTGTCTGTGTGTGTGTGTGTTTGTGTGTGTGTGTGTGTGTGTGTGTGCATATATATATATATATATATATATATATATATATATATATATATATATATATATACGGCAAACTGTTGCCCATGCAGCAGGCTCCCTCTCCCCACGCAGCTGATGGATCCAAAGGAACGGCAAAGACCGATACAATTTGTCACCAGCAGCGTCGCAGGAATTGCCACAACGAGATCGCATGCGGGAACGAACTACCTTAGGAACACCTGCTCCGGATTTTTCCCTCAGGGTTGACTCTCAAAGACTTTTCATCATATAGACGTCACAAGGCATTGGATTGTATTGTATAGGGCGAACTCCCATAGCCTTTGACCATGCACGGACGGAACTTCAAGCCAGCAGTCGGGGCACCACAATCGTATCGACGGAAAG
>NC_061831.1:10721746-10729246 GCF_019202785.1 Penaeus chinensis
GCTCGCTTTCCCAGCTTGTTTTACTATTTGTATCTATCCCTAATCTACCCTATCCAGCCTACTTCCTATCCCTATCCTGCCCTGTACCCTGACGATTTTCACCCTCTTTTTGTTTTTTCGTTTTTTTTTTTTTTTTCATTTCCTTCTACTTCTACGTTAATTTCCCCGTCTTTTTAATTCCTTTTTCCCCCGTCTACCTCCTATCTTTAACCCTATCCTCTTCTGCTCCTTTCCTATCCTTATCCTACTCAGCTTCCTGCCGTAATCCACAGGGCGAGTCGAGCACAGGCGGACCACTTCTCACTGTCAGCTATATTTCTACAATGCTTTCTAATTCTGTTTTACGCTGGCCTACTTAACATGTGTTTTACGTAAAGTTACACATTTTTGTACATTTCTGAATAAGATTTCCATTGAAATCCTTTCGTTATACATATTTCATGATGATTCACATGATGTGTGGATGACAGAAGATCCACATCTGTTGCGAGTGCATCTTTCTGTTGCATCTTAAGTTCAGTTTTTTTTTTTTTTTTTTTTTTTTTTTTTTTTTTTTTTTTTTTTTTTTTTTTTTTTTTTTTACAACGGGAGAAAGTTACGAGTTTTGATATTCTTATTATTGAAGCGTAGCGGATTGTTTTACATATATTTTTATGATGATTATAATTTTCTTAATAATTTCCCTAAACTTTTTATTGCACCTATTTATGGTATCATCTTTTGTATATTTTAATTTATTATAACATTCCCTATTAAATATTTCACTGTGTTATATGCTACGATTCCGTCCGCGGGAGTTACTGTAACCCCCATGCTTTTGTTAAATAAATGAAGTGGATATTCTGACTGTGTTGTGACTACCATTGGATTACCTGTCTGGATTTTACACCATGGATGATGACACAAGGTTGTACTGTTCCTTATACTTGTCTTGGTATATTTAAGCTGTACGTATCATTTCATTCTTTTACATTGTTTTACTGAGAACTATGTGTGCTCTTTCGACATTTCACTTACTTTGAATTTTACTTAATTTTATCCTGGCCTTTTATTTGTTTCTTTTATTCATGCTTTACCCTTTTACTCGTCTTGTACTTGAGCTTTGACTTCAGTTTTTGCTTTATTAAGATTTTTCTGTTAATTTTTACGATCTTTTACTTTTTCCTCATTTCACTTTTTACTTTTATTTTATATTTTAGTTCTTTTCACTGATTTTAAGCCCTCCTGGCATACTCTGCTATTCTTACGCCTTTCTGGCATACTTCTATTGATTCTTAAGCCCTTCTGGCATTTGTCCTTTTACGTCTTGACCTTAATTTTACTTTGATGCCTTCTGTAGTGTTTTTTTTTGTTGTTGTTGTTGTTGTTGTTGTTGTTGTTGTTGTTCATTTTAGGATTTTTGTATTCTATCATGTACCTTCTTCGTATTGGTCACGCTCCTGGTAGGCCTGTATCTCCGGGGGTAGTTGGCTCGTGAGGCTGTGTGGGTTCTCAGCCTTCAGCTGGGTCCCCTCACCCCCATTTTACGAGGGACGAACGGGGCCCCTCGTTTCCCTTGGCCCCTAAGCCTTACGGGTGGCCTCAGTAGGGGTCCTCTTTCACATAACATCACACAGTAGGAAGAGTAATAAAAATAATGATGATAATAAGAGTGAGATGATAATAATGATGATAATAAGAAGGGGGGAGGAGGTGGTGGAAAAGAAACAGATAGACGTTAATAAAAATATGCACAAAATAATGTCAACATTAATACCCTTTTATTTTTAAAACACATATCAACCGCAAAGGACCAAGCTTGTCTCTTTAGTCTCAAAATAATTTTTTTTTTATCAAATGATGTTTAGATTGAGATGTTTTATCATCATTTGAGATAAATTTCTGTTGATACCTTCGTGACGTAACTTAATAACTATTACCCGTTTAATAAATATATGGCATGATTACATCGACATCAACAATATATTGCATTGTTGCATATTCACTGATGTCTTGCATGTTCTGGCGTCGTGTAAAATTAATATTTACGTAGAATTAATAATACTATTCTTATTATCATCAATAAATCAACATAAATAAATTAATGATAAACATTTTTCTTTCTTTTAGTATGTAACTTTTAACCATAAACGAAAAAACTAGAAATGAACTGAAAGGTCTTTGTTACATAAAAATAATTATCTCTTCAATGATTTGCTGTCGTTCGATATGTTATTCTTGCCCATGTTATTCTCAATTCCTTTACGATTACTGCCTATAAATTATCATACAAGAAATAATAGGCCATTTTAGTATTGGAAATATAGAGATCGCTAAAAAAAAAAAAAAAAAATCCCCAGGTAAAAGGACCTGTTAAAACCGACCATTCTGAGAGCTATGTTACCCACAGCCTCTTCATCCGAGCGTGAGAGAGGTACCCCTATCCCTTGTCGATTCTCGTACTAGGTATTTTGACAAAACAATATCCTTTTTGGTGCAATATCAAAAGTAGGATATTACTTGCAATGTACAGTAAAAAAAAAAAATTGTTGTTTTTTATGGATATTTCTAATATTTGCAGCATCTTTGAATAATCATTGAGGTATGAATGTTTTTTGAAGGGTGAAGCCTTTGTCTCATATATTGGGAATTTGTGCAAACACGTTACACGGTAAGGGTATACTTAGGACTAAAAATCAAATATATGTTTTAATAGCGCAACCGGTTTATATATGTGTGTGTGTGTGTGTGTGTGTGTGTGTGTGTGTGTGTGTGTGTGTGTGTTTCAAAATATCATAGTAAATGTAAAAAAGTTGTAATATCGATGTAAATTTCTGAATTTATTAACATGTTTTGTTTACTTACTATACTACTGCTAGGATTATTATTGTTGACACACCTGTCGTTTGGTTCCTGATATCAGACAGTGTTTACAGACAGATGAAATTAATATCAATCTCATTATTATTAAAAAGGAGATTTAATGAACAGCGTTTAGAAAGAAAATTATTGAGCTATTTATTCGATATTATTTAGAATGCTTCACAAAAAGATATTTAGATATTTAGAATAAGTATCTCGCGAAACGTGGGAATTGTGGTTGCATATGGCAAGAACCTGAGGATGGCAACGGGGAGAAACCAGATCAATGAGAAGATTGAATAATAAAGCGAAAATTATGCAAGACTGTGAGCGCAGACAGGACTCCTGGTATTTTTTCTCCCTTCAGCGACTTCCCCACAGCAGTTATGTATTCAATATATATATGTATATATATTTGTATGTGTGTGTGTGTGTGTGCACGCACGCATCGCGCAAGTGTGCATGCGCGTGTGTGCATTCATACACACATGCAAGCAAGCGCGTAAATTTTGGGTTAGTCTTACCTACTTAGATGCGATAGTGATGTCCGGCTGCAGCCTTGTAGTTCAGTCCGTGTATAGTCAAAGGCTATGGAAGTTCATCCTATACAATCCACTGCCTTGTGGCATCTATAAGATGAAAAGGGTTCGGGAGTCAACCCTGAGGGAAAATCCGGAGCCGGAGTCCCGCAGGCAGTTCGTTGCCGCATGCGACCTCGTTCTGGCAACTCCTGCGACGTCGCTGTAATCAAATCGTATCGGCCTTTACCGTTCGTTTGGATCCATCAGCTGCGTGGAGAGAGGGAGCCTGCTGCAAGGGAACAACTTGCTCCACACATTCTTTCGCCCAGGTACTTATTCAACCTATACGGGAGTAGGTAGAGACAATGGTGCCGTAGGTGACACTGACTGATGGGGCCTTTATATGTATATATATATATATATATATATATATATATATATATATATATATATATATATATATATATATATATTTATATGTGTGTGTGTGTGTTTGTGTATGTATATATGTATATATGTGTGTGTCTGTATATATATGTATATATATATATATATATATATATATATATGCATACATATATATATACATATACATGAATATATATGAATATATAGATGGATAGATAGACATCACAATTGCTACCATAATCACCATCATCAGTACTAACAGTAACCAAATAAACAGCTACTAATAAAGGAAAGAGAACGGAAAAAGAAGAGATAAATGGCAGGAGAAACGGAAAACCGATGAGACTCTAATCAATCGCGGTTGCTGACGTCACGTGATGCATCGCCGCTATCAAATGACTCGATTAAGAAACTCTGCGACGGCAGTTTGTTGAATGAAGTCCTTGCACGCTCGTTATTCGTTGCAGGTGATGTGAAATGTGTCTATCTGCCTGCATGTGTGTATAAATGCGTGTGTGTGTGTGTGTGTGTGTGTGTGTGTGTGTGTGTGTGTGTGTGTATGTGTGTGTGTGTGTGTGTGTGTGTGTGTGTGTGTGTGTGTGTGTGTGTGTGTGTATGTGTGTGTGTGTGTGTGTGTGTGTGTGTCTTTATATAAGTATGTGTGTGTGTGTGTGTGTGTGTGTCTTTATATAAGTATGTGTGTGTGTGTGTGTGTGTGTGTAAATGTGTGCGTATACGTGTGTGTGTGTATAAATGTGTGCGCGTACGTATGTGTGTATAAGTGTGTGCGTGCACTTGTGTGTGTGCGTGCACTTGTGTGTGTATATAAATATGTACGTATATGTGTATGCATGTTTGTGTGCAGGCGTGTATAAAAGATTGAATACAAAACCCGAATAGTGAGAAGAACCGATCGCACACACACGCACACGCGCGCACACACGCGGAGGCAGCAGCGGGAAAAGCACCTGTCTTGTTAATGAAAATCCACAGGGGGCTTAACCAGGGGCCATTGTACTCCGTGGGACTCGCTGATGGAGGCTGAGCTTCCTCCTCCTTTCTCGCTCTCCTCCCCTCGCGCACACAGGACTCCGGGAGGGGAAGCGACGCAGAGGGGTCGGTACACATGCAGACGCACACACACGCACACACATGCACACAAACACACACAAAAAAATACACATACCAACCCCTCTCCTTCGCCCATATTTGTGTGTGTGTGTGTGAGAGAGAGAGAGAGAGAGAGAGAGAGATAGATAGATAGATAGATAGATAGATAGATAGAGAGAGAGAGAGAGAGAAGCATAAAGGCAAACAGACACACAGCCAAACAAAAACAGATACAGAGAATGAAAAAGCGCGTACGGGGAGACGTGCGTACATTTAGATAGAGAGAACATTCAGAAATATGTCGTTATGGAAATTTGAATATGCATAATAAAAGCATCTGATTTGTTGCTATACTAATGAAGTGAAGATACGTGCAAAATCATAGGTAATATATTCATTCCCAAAGAATGTTGAGTTTCAACACTTAAAACACAGGGAGAAAGAGATTGGAAAGGCGGGAAGAGAATAGGGAAGGGAAAGAGAACAGAAATAGAGGGAGAAAGGAAGGGCAAGGGGAAAAAGGAGAAGGAACGAGAAGGATAAAATCTGACGAAGAGAATGGAGGAAGAGTGAAGAAAAAAGAGAGAAAGGAGCAGAAGAGGAACAAGAGAGATGGATGGAAAGGAAAAACGAAGGAAAGGGGAAATTCACGGGGAAAGAGATGAAAAAAGAGAGAGAGATAGAAAAGGGAAAGAGAAGAATAGACGAAAGAGGGAGTAGGGGTGTGGCGGGAAGACAAAGCTAGTGAGACGAGTGGAAAGAAGGAGAGGAAGGCAAAGTTAGAAAGCTTGTGAGAAAAAAGAGGAAGGGGGAGGGGGGGGGGGGGGGAGGGGGGGGAGGATGTTCCCAAGAGGAGAGAAGAGTACAGTATAATGAAAAGCCTTCTTTATTTCGACCTACAGACCCTAACCGACTTAATAGAAGTGTCGTTCATCTTTGAGGCTCAATTTTCTTTCAGGGGGAAAAAGTATGTGGTTTGAAGTCCATGCTAGAGAGGCACTTGTGGGTTTCTTTGAACGTGGAGAAGGAGGAGGAAGGAAAAAGGGAAGGAGGAAGGGAGAAAGAGGGAAAGGGAGCGGAGGAGGAGGAAGAGGAAGAGGGAAAGGGTGGGGAAGAAAATGAAGGGGGAAGAGAGATGGAGGGGAAGGGAGGGGAGGAGGAAGAAGGAGAAAGAGAGAATGAGGGAAAGGGAGGGGAGGAGGAGGAAGGAGGAAGAGAGAAGGAGGGGAATGGAAGGGAGGAGGAGGAAGGAGGATGGAGATGGAGGGGAAGGGAGGGGAGGAGGAGAAAGGAGGAAAGAGAGAAAGAGGTAATGGAAGGGAGGATGAGGAAGGAGGAAGGGAGAAGGGGGGAAAGGGAGGGGAGGAGGAGGAAGAGAGTAAGCGGGGAAGGGAAGGGAGGAGGAGGAAGGGGGGAGGGAAAAGGAGAGGAAGGGAGGGGAGGAGGAAGAGATTGGTGGAAATGTAGGGAGGGGGAAGAGGGAAGAACAAATAAAAGGAGAAAGGGGTGGAAAGAGAAGAGAGAGTATGACATAAGGGAAGAGGAAGGAAAGGCTGATAAAGAGGAGAGAGGGGAAGGAGGAAGAGGGAGTGGGAGAATGAGGAAAGAGAGATATGAGGGCAAGAAATGAGAGAAGATGAAATCTATTTTATAAAAAGGAAAATGAAAAAGAGATTAACAAGAAAAAAGAGAAATTTAAAAAAAAAACGAACAAAAAACAAAAACAAATTGAAAAGGGTAAGAAAAAAAAGGGGGAAAAGAGAGAAAGAAAGAAACTAAAGGGAACCCAGTAAAAGGGAGGGAGAGAGGGCAGAGGAAAGGGAGAGGGGGGGGGGGGAGGGCGTCGAGTGCAAGTGCGTCCCGAAATCTCAAAGCTCAAATGACTGACGGAGTATGCACGCGGATACCTAATAAAGGCCGAAAGATGCAGAGTCACTCTTCTTCGAGATTTTTTTCTTCATTGGAGAGTCTGTTTCTGCGGACATGGTGTCTATCTACCTGTTTCTCTGTTTGTCTAGCTGTGCATCGGTCTGTCTTAAAGTATATGCATATGTATATATAGATAAATGGATAGATAGATAGATGTATAGATAGATAGATAGATAGATGTATAGATATAGATATACAGATGTATAGATATAGATATAGATATACAGATATATAGGTACGTATATATACATATATACAATATATATATATATATATATATATATATATATATATATATATATATATATATATACATATATATATATATATGTACATATATGTATATATCTGTGTGTGTTTGTGTGTGTGTGTGTGTGTGTGTGTGTGTGTGTGTGTGTGTGTGTGTGTGTGTGTGTGTGTGTGTGTACTGTATATATCTATAAATACATGCATATACTTTTATACATTGTGTATATATACATATATATTTGTGTGTGTGTGTGTGTGTGTGTGTGTGTGTGTGTGTGTGTGTGTGTGTATGTGTGTTTCTTCGTGCATGTGCGGGTGTGCATGTATATGAGTGTGTGTGTGTCTGTATATGTGAATGCCCCTGCACTTAAGCATTTAAGGAACAAGATGTGAACTACAATATGCAAATTAATAAATGGACGTTCTGATGACAATCTGCATC
>NC_061831.1:10754246-10756746 GCF_019202785.1 Penaeus chinensis
CTGTTGTTGTCAAAATACTTTTTTGCTTTTGTAAGCGTCTGTTGAGTATTTCTTGTCAATTCACAGGGTGAAGCAACTGAGTCATCGGCATACTGGACAAGGAGACAGTTGTTTGCAATCGCTGATAAGTCGTTAATGAATATAATGAGCAAGATCGGGCCTAATGTGGAGCCTTGTAGGACACTGAAAGAGACTGGCTTTTAGCTGACATATCATTACGAATTTTGACTGACTGCGTTCTTGTGGATAGATCACATCTGAGCCAATAGTTGTCAATTCCACGATTTTTCATTTTGTTAAGCAGGATCTCATGGATGACACTGTCACAATGAGAATAAATTTATTTGATTCTTGTCTATGCTATCATAAATTTTCTTTGTGATTTTTAATAAGGCTGTCTTAGTGAATATTAAGATATCACTGGGATTAAAGTTATAGGGCGATAATTGTTCATTTGTTCTGCATCTCCTGATTTGAAAAAGGGCGTCATGATATTTCCATAGTGAAGGGTAGGTACTGGTGACAATAGATGCGTTTGTAATGACAGTTAAATAAAATGAAATTGTGGGTAAACTCTCTTTGATGAATCGAAAAGCAATGTTATCCACTCCTGCAGCCTTCGTTTCACGCGTTAAATTGTTAAGACTGTTGTTTCCACTCCTATTGGCTGTGGTTTGAAAGCTTTTGTTGAGAGCCTTGTCCTGGTTGTGTTTGGTGGGGCCAAGGACGCAGCTGTCTGTTCATAGGTGAGTCTACCGATATTTGCGAAGAAGTCGTTTAAATGTTCTATACCTTTTAAGAAATTTAAGAAAGTGTCTGCATGGTGTTTTTATTTGGTGCTAACGTTTTAACTGTTTTAAATGTTTTTTTGTTTTTTTTTTTGGTGTCATGTTTATAGTTATTGAACTTATTTTGAAAATAAATTGTTTTGCTGATTGGATTAATGTTTTAATATTTCTCTTTTTGTGTGTTTGTGTGTTTAAAATCAGAATGAAGGATGATGACAGTTCTATTTATTTTGAGAAATTTGTAAGTGTTGTTTCGGTCATGTATAGCTCTTTTGATGTCCTCATTCATCCATGGGGCGGGGGGATGCCTAACAATGTTGGTCCTAAGGTGGACAGTGGCATCTATATTGTTTTTTTAGTACGTTTGAGAGAATGTCTATTTGTCTGTTAACGTCATCTGTTGTAAGAATTTCTGGCTGGCACTAATATTTTGACAAAGTGATTGGGGGTCGTAATTTGTCAGGTCACAGGAAGTTTTTTTTATGAGAGGTCGCTTGGGCCTCTTTATATCTATTGTCATAGTCAATAGTTCGCAGTCTGCAATTCGACAAGGGATAACGTCAGAATAAGTAATGAGATCAGATCTGTTTGATATTATGACGTCTAGTACGGATGAGGTGTTTTCTGTGATCCTGGTGGGTTTATTTATAAGCTGTTTTAATTGTTTTTTCATCAATGACCCCAGCTAACTTTGCATTTGATTTGTTCAGGTCATGGTTTGAGTTACCTAGGATGAAAAAAATGTTTTCTTTTCATAGACATTTCTCTAAGAATGTCAAATGATTCAGCTGTAGCATGAGGGTGTCTATAGATGGTACCAATAATGAAGAAGGGGTACATACTACTTTGTACAGTTACCTAAAGGTCCACTACAGCTGTAGTGGAGATTTCATTCGATTTAAGGGCTTACTTATATGCATACTCCACGTTGCCTTGTATCACATCTATAAACACTTTGAATGTTAATGAAATTACTTGATATTTCTTCATGAAGTCATGTTTCACTAGTGCAAAGGATGTCGATATTTCTCTCCGTAATCACCATTTCAATTTCTTCAAAGTGCCAGGAAGAGATTACGCATTGAGATGTTCTATCTTGATTGTATAGCATGATGTGACCCTTGGTGTTGCCGACTGTGTGATGGCGTCAAACAAGCTGGTCGTTTTTATATTGTTTTTGTTCAAAAGTACTTTTACATTTTTAGAATTTGTGAAGAGTTCTGGGTGTATATCTTTGCCTGTGATTGTTACTGTGAAACTAGAATAAAATTGATGTGTCATGTTTGCCTTCTATGCTTTTGCATTTAATATATTTTTAAACTCTTGGGCAAGAAAGTCTTCTAGAAAAGAAGAAGCAAGATGCCAGTAAGAGCGACCCTGAGAAGCCAGACTCTAGCCTTGAAAAGTCTGAAGGAGCCAGTGCCAGCACCCCACCTCCCTCGGATGTTGCTACATTGCTACAATGGATGAGTCAGAGGAATGAAAAGAGGGAGGGAGCCCATTGGAAGGAGGAAGATCGTTACAGACGAGAGGAAACACGCAGGAGGGAAGAGTCTGCCCATTTCAGGAGCTGATCTTTTTCTTCGTTCCCCAGGAGCCCGTATCTTCAGCTGCGAGTTCGCCAGTGGGCAGTTCTGCCGCGTTCAATGCTTCTCAACCCCAAAGGTAACAATACAGCCTCCGAAAGCAGATGCAAGTCCTCAACAGTTTCG
>NC_061831.1:10766746-10771746 GCF_019202785.1 Penaeus chinensis
TTATCATTTTCACTAACACTGTTATTATTATCATTATTTTTGTCCTTATTACCATTATCATTATCATCATCCTCATCATTATTTTATTCATGCCGCCATGATTATCAATAGCATCATCATCATAACTATATTATCAATTCTATTATTTGTTATTATCATTACTGATATTGTGGTTATTATTATTTTTATTAAGATAATAATAAGGATTATTATGATTATCACTATTGTTGTTATTACTACATTATTACCATTACCATTACTATTATAATTATTATTATTATTATTATTATTACTATAATTATCATTATCATTATCATTATCATTATTATCATTATTATTATTATTATTATTGTTGTTGTTGTTGTTATCATTATTAGTATTATTGTTATCATAATCATCATCATCATCATGGATATTACTATTATTATCATTATCATTTTTATCATTATCATTACTACTATCATTCATCTTGTTATAATAATTCTTATTTTTGTTATTATTTTAATTACTGATTTTTCATCTTTATCATTATCATCATTATCATCATCATCATCACTCTCAGAATCATTTCTCTGTTCTTTAATACTTGCATTACTTTTCATCTTGCTACTCTTGTTATTCTCTCTATCTATCTATCTATCTATCAATTTAGCTATCCATCCATCTATCTGTCTATCTCTGTCGCTATCTATCTGTCTCTCTGCTTCTATCTCTCTATCTCTCTCCCACTCTCTCTCTCTCTCTCTCTCTCTCTCTCTCTCTCTCCTCTCTCTTTCTCATTCTCTCTCTCTCTCTCTCTCTCTCTCTCTCTCTCTCTCTCTCTATATATATATATATATATATATATATATATATATATATATATATATATATATATATATTTATTTATATGTATATATATACCAATCTATCTCTCTATATCTCTCCCAATCTATCTATCTATCTATCTATCTATCTATCTATCTATCTATCTATCTGTCTATCTATCTATCTATCTATCTATCTATATCTCTCTCTCACATTTTACTTCTTCCTGGATCTATTCTTAAAATGATTTTGTAAAGCTGTTGTAGTGCTTTTGATACGAATTTAAAAGCCTTTTGTATGCGGTTCCTTTATGCACTGGGAGAGCATATGGTCACGTGTTAAAAGACAGGCCTTTAACTATGTATTCGCCTGTCTCTCGTTTCTGTGGATAATTGTGAGGACGTTGAATTATATCTTAGGCTTGTGCATTCTCTCTTTCTTCACTCCTTCATTCACTCCTTCTTACTGGTATAAGATATACGCACATGTAGATATACATGTACGAGGATATATATGCATGTCCACACATATTGAACAGACATGAAATACGTACACGCAAACATACATACATACACGCAGGAATGTAGACGCAGACACAAGCATATATTTATATACATGGATTTTTCTAGAACAAATGCCATCTATTTTTTATTTTTATTTTTTCTTACGGGATGGAATTAACGTCAATTGGAAATATGACTATTGATTATTTAACGTAATGTGAGGAGGTAATAGAGAGAGAAAAGAAAGAGAGAGAAATGAAGAAGGCAAATAAGGGTAACAGGTACATAAACAGTTAGAGAAAGAGAGACAAATGAAAAGAGAGAGGGGAGGAGAGAAAAAGAAAGGAAAAAGGAAGAGAGAGGGGGGGTAGAAAGAAAGAGGGGAGGAGAGAAAGAGAGAGGGGAGGAGAGAAACAGAAAGGGAAAAGAAAGAGAGAGGGGGGGAGAGAAAGAAAGAGGGGAGGAGAGAAACAGAAAGGGGGGAGAACGAAAGACCGGAGGAGAGAAACAGAAAGGGAAAAGAAAGAGAGAGGGGGGAGAGAAAGAAAGGGGGAGGAGAGAAACAGAAAGGGGGGAGAAAGAAAGAGGGGAGGAAAGAAACAGAAAGGGAAAAGAAAGAGAGAGGGGGAGACAAAGAAAGAGGGGAGGAGAGAAACAGAAAGGGAAAAGAAAGAGAGAGGGGGAGACAAAGAAAGAGGGAGGAGAGAAACAGAAAGGGAAAAGAAAGAGAGAGGGGGTAGAGAAAGAAAGGGGGAGGAGAGAAACAGAAAAAGGAGAGAAAGAGAGAGTGGCGGAGAGAAACAGAAAGGGAAAAAGAGAGAGGGGGGAGAGAAAGAAAGAGGGGAGGAGAGAAAAGGAAAGGGGAGAGAGAGAGGGGGGGAGGAGAGAAACAGAAAGGGAAAAGGAAGAGAGAGGGGGGAGAGAAAGAAAGAGGGGAGACGAGAAACAGAAAGGGGAGAGAGAGAGGGGGGGGGAGAAAAAGAGGGGGGGGGAGGAGAGAAACAGAAAGGGAAAAGGGAGATAGAGGGGGGGAAGAAAGAAGGGGGGAGAGAAAGAGAGAATGGGGAAGCAAAAACTAGAACGAATGGCAAGGGTACAAAATAAACTAAATATTTGCAAAATCTGATTTTCCCTTACATCTAACAGGAAATTAGTAACAAGACCTTTTTTGTGCGTGTGAATTAGGATGTATATGTATGAGCTATTTACATACGTACACTCATAGATACATACACCAAACATAAATACACACTAGCACACACAAAAGGGCTTGCCAATAATAATATCCGGCAATGGATCAAATGAGAGTATTATGAGTCTGTTATGCACACACACACACACACACACACACACACACACACATATATATATATATATATATATATATATATAGAGAGAGAGAGAGAGAGAGAGAGAGAGAGAGAGAGAGAGAGAGAGAGAGAGAGAGAGAGAGAGAGAGAGAAGCAGACAGACAGACAGAGAGAAAGATATAGATATAGATATAGAGTTTTATATACATATTGATTTATTTATTCATATGTTTCTGTGTGTGTGTATATGTGTGTATATATATATTTATATATATATATATATATCATATAACACACACACACACAACACACACACACACACATATATATATATATATATATATATATATATATATATCCGGCTGGAAAAACACTAACACCACCGGCCCCACAGAAATATGGGAAGGAACCCCGCATATCACATCATATACGTATTATATACTAAAAATCTCAACCAGACGTCAACAACTTGTTTTCCTCACTAACTTATCTCAAGACCCAAGATGCCCAGATTAGTATCTCGTGTGGTTTGCAATTGCCGCGGCAAGTTATACAAAGGGGTGATCTTGTTATGGCAACGATGACATCCGGGCGATAGTCTCGGTAGCTGTGCGGGCGGTAAATGGGGTGTTCTTGTTTGGGTATGCGTGCTTTTGTTTGTGTATGTGTGTGTAAAGGGTATTTAAATGACACCTTAAACATATGGTTTAGCAGGGGTAGTTAAACGGACGGTTGGCTTAACCTCTTTTATTGAGAAGCGTAAGCAACACAGATATTAACACGGATACAAGTCTTCGTAAGGCTAAGTGCTTGGTCTGCCCGGAGGGCGGACCCGGCCAGCCTGACCCGCAGCGATAGGCAAGACTCTCTGAAAGGACAGAGGCTGACCTGGGTCATCCTGAGCCTTAAGTACTGGTGTGGGGGCGTGGGGCACGTTGGGGCGCCTGCGGTGAAGCCACGCATACACGTGCTTCTGTACGCCACGTGGAAGCTATTTATACATACTTATAGTGTAGTGTATGTGTGTGTGTGTGTTTGTGTGTGTGTGTGTGTGTGTGTGTGTGTGTGTGTGTTCGTGTGTGTATTTTTGTTCGTGTGTGTATGTTTTGTGTGTGTGTGTGTGTGTTTGTATGTGTGTGTTTGTGTGTATGTGTCTGTATGTGTGTGTTTTTGTTCGTATGTGTGTGTGTGTGTTTGTGTTTTTGCTCATGTGTGTGTGATTTTGTGTGTGTGTGTGTGTTTGTATGTGTGTGTTTGTGTGTATGTGTCTGTATGTGTGTGTTTTTGTTCGTATGTGTGTGTGTGTGTTTGTGTTTTTTGCTCATGTGTGTGTGATTTTGTGTGTGTGTGTGTGTTTGTATGTGTGTGTTTGTGTGTATGTGTCTGTATGTGTGTGTTTTTGTTCGTATGTGTGTGTGTGTGTGTGTTTGTGTTTTTGCTCATAAGTGTGTGATTTTGTGTGTGTGTGTGTGTGTTTGTGTTTTTGCTCATAAGTGTGTGATTTTGTGTGTGTGTGTGTGTGTGTGTTTTTGTTATTGCGTGTGTGTGTGTGTGTGTTTGTGTGTATCTGTTTGTATGTATGTGTGTGTATGTGTATGTTTGCGTTTGCGTTTGCGTTTGCGTGTATGTCTCCTCGCGCTTCACGGAAAACACCAAACGCTGCCACCAACGACTCAGGGAAAAAATGCACCTCCACGTATTTAAACCAAAATTGACCTCTTGTAGATGAAATAGCAAATAAACAATACAATAGACAGGATATCCTTTTGATCAATCTCACTGATCAGTAAAACTCTCATCATCTGCAGAGCCTCAAGAAAAAAAGTTTATGTTTATGATTTTAAATAAACATAAAATGATGGTGATAATAGTACTGATAGCAATGATAATAATTATAATGATGATGATGATGTTAATAAATAGTGATAATATTGATAGTGATGTTAATTATAATGATAATGGCAATAATGATAATATCAATGATAATAATTATAATGATGATGATGATGTTAATAAATAGTGATAATATTGATAGTGATGTTAATTATAATGATAATGGCAATAATGATAATATCAATGATAATAATTATAATGATGATGATGATGTTAATAAATAGTGATAATATTGATAGTGATGTTAATTATAATGATAATGGCAATAATGATAATATCAATGATAATAATTATAATGATGATGATGATGTTAATAAATGGTGATAATATTGATAGTGATGTTAATTATAATGATAATGGCAATAATGATAATATCAATGATAATAATGATGATAATAATGGTAATAATGATATTGATAATAATAGTTACGATAATAATAATAATAATAATAATAATAATTACGATAGTAATCAATGATATTGATTA
>NC_061831.1:10784246-10794246 GCF_019202785.1 Penaeus chinensis
ATTCAGAGGGATAGCCAGAGAAAGAGAATAAATTAGAGAGAAGGGAGAAGAAACTAAGCGACAGAGAGATCGAGAAAAGAAAAAAAGGGATGAAGGAGGAAGACAGAAAGAAAAGAGAACAAGGAAGGAGAAAGAAATAAAGATTAACAGATAAGCAGACACACTTAGAAAGAAAAAAAATACAGACCTTCCGACAGCCAGACACCAAAATAGACCCAAAGACAGAATGAATCAGAGCGAGTGTACAAAAACGGAAACAATGTCTCTCATCTCCGAGATAAATATGAACAACCTCCCTCCTCCCCCCCCCCCTAAAAAAAAATCCACACACCCACATTTAAAAAGAAAAAAAAAATATCTTACCACGTGTTACTGATGTCTTTCTCGCACGCCTTTCGTTAATCAAGATAATTAATTAGGGTAAAGAAGACGTTGAGAGGAATCTTGCTTCGGAGGACGGAGAGAATCTCAAGAGGGAGATGAAAGTGTGATTTTGTGCTGGAGAAAGTGAGGCTGCAGCGGTTAAGAAAGGGGAGATAAGAGAGAGGAAAGGTGAGATAAGAGAGAGGAAATGAGAGATAAGAGAGAGGAAAGGAGAGATAAGAGAGAGGAAATGAGAGATAAGAGAGAGGAAAGGTGAGATAAGAGAGAGGAAATGAGAGATAAGAGAGAGGAAAGGAGAGATAAGAGAGAGGAAAGGAGAGATAAGAGAGAGGAAAGGTGAGAGAAGAAAGGGGGGAAGATAAGAGAGAGGAAAGGAGAGATAAGAGAGGGGAATAGAGAGATCAGAAAGTTGAAAGGTGAGAGAAGAAATATGAGATAAGAGAGTGGAAAAGAGAGATAAGAGAGAGGAAAGGAGAGATAAGAGAGGGGAAAGGGGACATAAGAGAGAGGAAAGGTGAGATAAGAGAGAGGAAAGGAGAGATAAGAGAGAGGAAAGGAGAGATAAGAGAGAGGAAAGATGAGAAATGAAAGGGGAGATAAGAGTGAGGAAAGATGAGAAAAAAAATGGGAGATAAGAGAGAGGAAAGGAGAGATAAGAGAGAGGAAAGGAGAGATAAGAAAGAAGAAAGGGGAGATAAGAGAGAGGAAAGGAGAGATAAGAAAGTGGAAGTGGGAGATAAGAGAGAAGAAATGGGAGACAAGAAGGAGGAAAGGAGAGATAAGAAAGTGGAAGTGGGAGATAAGAGAGAGGAAAGGAGAGATAAGAAAGAAGAAAGGGGAGATAAGAGAGAGGAAAGGAGAGATAAGAAAGTGGAAGTGGGAGATAAGAGAGAAGAAATGGGAGACAAGAAGGAGGAAAGGAGAGATAAGAGAGAGGAAAGGAGAGATAAAAAGGAGAGATAAGAGAGAGGAAAGGGGAGATAAGAGAGAGGAAAGGGGAGATAAGAAAGAAGAAATGGGAGATAAGAGAGAGGAAAGGAGAGAGAAGAAATGGGAGATAAGAGAGAGGAAAGGAAAGATAAGAGAGAGGAAAAGAGAGATAAGAGAGAGGAAAGGTGAGATAGAGAGAGGAAAGGAGAGATAAGAGAGAGGAAAGGAGAGATAAGAGAGAGGAAAGATGAGAAAAAAATGGGAGATAAGAGAGAGGAAAGGGGAGATAAGAAAGTAGAAATGGGAGATAAGAGAGAGGAAAGGAGAGATAAGAGAGAGGAAAGGAGAGATAAGAAAGTGGAAGTGGGAGATAAGAGAGAGGAAAGGAGAGATAAGAGAGTGGAAAAGAGAGATAAGAGAGAGGAAATGAGAGATAAGAAAGAGGAAATGAGAGATAAGAGAGAGGAAAGGTGAGATAGAGAGAGGAAAGGAGAGATAAGAAAGTGGAAGTGGGAGATAAGAGAGAGGAAAGGTGAGATAGAGAGAGGAAAGGAGAGATAAGAAAGTGGAAGTGGGAGATAAGAGAGAGGAAAGGTGAGATAGAGAGAGGAAAGGAGAGATAAGAAAGTGGAAGTGGGAGATAAGAGAGAGGAAAGGTGAGATAGAGAGAGGAAAGGAGAGATAAGAAAGTGGAAGTGGGAGATAAGAGAGAGGAAAGGTGAGATAGAGAGAGGAAAGGAGAGATAAGAAAGTGGAAGTGGGAGATAAGAGAGAGGAAAGGAGAGATAAGAAAGTGGAAGTGGGAGATAAGAGAGAGGAAAGGAGAGATAAGAAAGTGGAAGTGGGAGATAAGAGAGAGGAAAGGTGAGATAGAGAGAGGAAAGGAGAGATAAGAAAGTGGAAGTGGGAGATAAGAGAGAGGAAAGGTGAGATAGAGAGAGGAAAGGTGAGATAGAGAGAGGAAAGGAGAGATAAGAAAGTGGAAGTGGGAGATAAGAGAGAGGAAAGGTGAGATAGAGAGAGGAAAGGAGAGATAAGAAAGTGGAAGTGGGAGATAAGAGAGAGGAAATGAGAGATAAGAGAGAGGAAATGAGAGATAAGAGAGAGGAAATGAGAGATAAGAGAGAAGAAATGGGAGATAAGAGAGAGGAAATGAGAGATAAGAGAGAGGAAAGGAGAGATAAGAAAGTGGAAGTGGGAGATAAGAGAGAGGAAAGGTGAGATAGAGAGAGGAAAGGTGAGATAGAGAGAGGAAGGGAGACAGGAAGAAGGAGAGGGAGAGGGAGGGAGAAAGGGAGGGAGGGAGGGACAAGGAGGAAGGGAGACAGACAAACAGACAGGCTGACAGACAGAGGGACAGGCAGACAGACAGAAAAAGAGAACAGGAAGGTAGACAGATAAATGCATAAGCAGACAGATGGTTAAACAGATTTCCACGAAGTAAAGGAGGTAGAAATAACAACATGAAATAGAATCTTAGCAGTCATGGCGCGAATTCCTTCATTCTTTGAAATCAATTTATTACTTTGTGGATCATTAATTTTACCAATTCATTTCCGCTGAATTCCCTTTGTGGTAAGGATTTCCTTTGATAAATGTAACGTCACTAATGCAGGTCGGAGAATGGCGAGTTTTATATATACTAATATCATCCTAAATATTAATTCTGAATACGTGCAAGCACGCAATCACACACACACACACACACACACACACACACATACACACACACACACGCACACACACACACACACACACACACACACACACACACACACACACACACACAAATACACACACACACAGATGTGTGTGTGTGTGTGTGTGTGTGTGTGTGGGCGTGTGGTTTAAGAGGGCAGTGTGTGTGTGTGTGTGTGTGTGTGTGTGTGTGTGTGTGTGTGTGTGTGTGTGGCTCAAGAGGGCAGTGTGTGTGTGTGTGTGTGTGTGTGTGTGTGTGTGTGTGTGTGTGTGTTGTGTGTGTGTGTGTGTGTGTGGTTTAAGAGGGCCGTGTGTGTGTGTGTGTGTGTGTGTGTGTGTGTGTGTGTGTGTGTGTGTGTGTGTGTGTGTGTGTGTGTGTGTGTGTGTGTGTGTGTGCGTGCGTGCGTGCGTGCTTGTTTGCCATATTCAGAATTAATATCTAGGATGATATTAGTATACATAATATATACAAATATATATATATATATCAAATCCCTTTACACGAAAAACGACGAATTCAAAACGCAAACGAAGGCCTGATCGTAGGCGTCCACGAGCGTCTCACAGAATCCGTGGGATTGATAGATAGATGGATGGGGGAAATATGGACAGAAAGGTGAATGGATGGATGGAATGATTGATAGATAGATGGATGGGGGGAAATTGAGAAAAAAAAATGTAGCTAATTCCTTTTTCTAACGAAGATATAATTATGCTTATATATATCTGCAATATATCTATATTCATCATTATTAGAAATACATATAAATCCCCATATATGTCCGTGTGGTGTCTTTATATCATAAGCTATAAAATAGGTAATTGGGTCCTTGACTAGAAGTGACTATTCCTTGTATGAAAATCAGTAATCCTAATAAGAGAGAGAGTTATTCAATGGAATCAGCTGATTGTTATTCAGTGGTCTTCGCTGATATATTTGATAAGAAAGGGGAATCGTTCAGAGCTTCTCGGTGGCCATGAATTGTATTTGTATTACTAGCTGTCAGTCAATAGTTGACAGCCTTGAGAGAAAATGGCACGCGAGCTAAGTACAGATCTAGTGGGAAAGACGCACGCTGTATCAGTGTTAGAATAGGCAATGGTAAAGGGATTTTGTTTTTGTTTCTTGAAGTAACGGTTACAGGTACCAAAAGAGGATTTATAAAAGAAACATGAAAGAAAATAAATAATGCAAATACACAATACATAAACACGAACCTATTTACATCATTATTATCCATTCCTCATCTTTATCCGTGTCTTCTTAGTCCACCATTTATCATTGTCATGTCAATCATAATCTTACCGTCTCCCACATCCCAAAAAGAGAGAGAAAAACAAAGAAAAGAAAATGAGCTAATTATAATAGAACTGTCTCGTAACGTCTAATTTAATAAGTGGATGATAAATCAGCTTTCCTAATTACCATACAAAACCACAATGATTTACGATGGTTTTACTGGACCTTTAAACCAATTACTCGATTTTCGTTGTTAAGCTTGTGAGAATTAGTTTATTTTATGTTGATTGTTTCATTCAACTCAGGTGTTCTCTTTAGGCTGATTGCGAGATCGTGCAATTATTGATTTTCGTTTCGTGCAGTTGGAAGATGATTGCTTAGTCGTTAGATGTGTTAGAGAATGGAGATGGTGAGAGGTGTTTTATATGTTTGTTAGGTCGAGGTATGCATGTATCTAGATAAATAGATAGATAAGTACACAAACACACACACACTCATATATATATATATATATATATATATATATATATGAGAAATATTTCTGTTAGAATAACCATTCCTTCCCGAATTATCCACAGATCACTGTATGAATAAACAAGTACGCATTTGCAATCTGCCAAAGACCCTACCGCCTCCCCGGGCTTTCCTGCTCGTCCGCCGGCGGGGAACCATCCTCACGATCCTACGTGTGATCCCTCATGCATCCGAATCTCCGCTTGACCTGATCTTAGGCTTGCTCCAGATGTCTCGATCGTTCAGGCGTGCGTACTTTTGGTTCCCTTATGGATGGTCGATGCTATTTGTACTCCTGCTAAGCCCGCTGCTGTTCGTGAGGATTCGAACACTTGACATTCTCTACATATGAGGGTAGATGTTGCCGATTTAGCCATAGTATCTCCAGGTGTTCAAAGTCGGGTTCGAGACACGTGTTCAGTGATTCGAATCCCCGAGGGTTGCTTTATGAGTTGCAGATATCATGCTGATAAAGGTAGAAGAGGTGTGTGAATGAGAATGAATAACTTTTCAGAGAGAGATATGTTATTGACGCGTTTCTACGTCAAATATTCATTAAACCTATTCTTACGGTATTCTCATGAAGACATAACATCAGAGCGTGTCAAATATATT
The DNA here is from genome assembly GCF_019202785.1 of Penaeus chinensis. NCBI lineage: Eukaryota > Metazoa > Arthropoda > Malacostraca > Decapoda > Penaeidae > Penaeus > Penaeus chinensis. The sequence continues at coordinate 10,789,627 of NC_061831.1, forward strand.
TCTCTTTGTGAGAAGTTCTTCATTCTCATTCATACCTCCTTTTTCTACAGGTCGGTCGTTTGAGATTATCCTGTCTTTATCGTCACCCTAATCGTTCCTATTCATCGATATAAAACTTACCAACTTATATTTAAGCTTCGTTGATATAAGAGCAATTTCCACGATCCGTTTTCCCACTCGAGTCGATTGGAGTGATGCAATTTAATAATGTTAATGGGAAGTACATGTTTCCCGCACAAATAAAAGAAATTTAAAAACAACGATGTAATGATAACAGTGATAATATAAAAGAAATTTAATAACAAGTCAGACTGGTTTGATTGAAAGACTGCAAGGCTTCATGGAGCTTCGAGTCAAACTTCACCATGTATATTGTGGCGTCTATGGCCTAACGCCATGAAATGCCTTGACTTGTTATGGTGTAGTGATGCTTATATTTTCAATATTATCAGAAATGCAGCGAAGAAGGTTCTGAGATTTTGTTTATATATAAGAGACTGTATGGCCGTAAAAATACATTTTTTTTTTTTTTTTTTTTTTTTTACAATTACGTAATATGGAGAATTGGTTATGTGTTACGGTAACTGTTTTTTGTTGTTATATGTACCATTTCGTCGCATATTGGCATTCAAAGCAGATAATGAAAATGCATTTGCCATGAGATGATAAATAGTCTCTTACACACTCAAAGCCTTTTTAGCTGTACATCGTTCATCAAGGGAGAGCATCTATTAAGCGTAGACACGCTGCGCACTTAGTTAGTTCTCTGTGTGACAAACAAGATTATAATCCAAAATCTAATCAAAATATGATATATATGTGTGTATGTGTGTGTGTGTGTGTGTGTGTGTGTGTGTGTGTGTGTGTGTGTGTGTGTGTGTGTGTGTGTGTGTGTGTGTGTGTGTGTGTGTGTGTGTGTTTGTGTGCGTGTGTGTTTGTATGCATGTATATAGATAAATAGATAGATATACATAGAGATATAAATAGCTATAAATTTAGACAGATAGAGATATAGATATTATGGACTTAATGCAGTATTAGAAATACAAAATTAAAGAATACAGGAGAGAATCAATGGAAACTATATATTCCATATGCATATTAAGGAAAATACCTCCTTTGCAATAAGATGCCAATATAAAGAAATTATTTAAAATTAGGCAAGTTATTTAATGAATAGGTTGAATGGACTTTACGAACCGTTTTCTAAAAATATTGATGTTTCCCTTTGAATACGAATATAGAAAACGAGGTGGAAGAAAAAGGAAAATGTGCTTTTTAAGGTAAAGTTATCTAAATTCGGTTTTCTTTTCTTTTACTTTTTCTTTTCTTTTTTCCTTTTTTTTTACTTTGTTGTTAACATTGATCTTTTGGAGCGAAATAGTTCATATGGATGCGTATACATATATATCTATTAATCGTTGTGTGTGTGTGTGTGTGTGTGCGTGTGCGTGTGCGTGTGCGTGTGCGTGTGCGTTTGCGTATGTGTGTGCGTGTGCGACTGTGCGTGTGCGTGTGCGTGTGCGGGTGTGTGTGTGTGTGTGTATGCGCGCGCGCGCGCGAGTTTGTGTGTGTGTGTGTGTGTGTGTATTTTTTTTTTTTTTCAGTCCTGTTCATAACTTTCTTCTCTTTTTTATACTGTTTTACTCTCTTCCCTTTTCTTTAATCTTTATTTTTTTTCAAAATTCTCTTTCTTATCCCATTTTCCTTTTTTACATTTTTCTTCCCATCATTCTCTTCCCCTTTTCTCATTCTTTTTCTCCTTCCTTTCATTTTCTCCATCTTTCTTTTCTATTTCTGCATTTTTCTCCTTTTCTCTTTCTTTCTCTCTATTTCTCCTTCCCTTCCCATTCTGTTTTTTCCTCTTTTTTTTTCTCTTTTTCCTCCACCTTTTCCTTTCCATTTCTTCTCTAATCAACTCCCAGTTACAATATTACATTACAGTATTACATACAGTAGTTAAGTGTAATACAAATGCAAAAGAACAACTGAATTGCAACTATAACCATATACGATTGTTGTCGTGATGTGGACTAGCAGATGTGAACCTCATGATAAATGTGAACCCTTTGATACTATTAAATTAATTCAGATACAATGAACCCGTAGAATCTACGCTTGGAGAACGAGCCTGGAATTTCACGCTAAAATAATTATCTAGTTTCCCGCTAGATGTCGGTAAAACGCTTGAATGCTAAAGGTCGAGTAACAACCCAAGCTTATGCTCTGCTGTTTGTTTTTAACGCAGATTATATTGTCGTTTTAAGGGGCTTTTGGTATTCAGGTTTTATAGAAACAGGATAGCATTACTATTCTCGTTATATTTCTCGTTATGTTAATATCAATGTTTGTGCTTTGCATTTGATTTTAGTTCAGTCCGTATAACAATTAAATGCTTTTTTTTTTTACTTTTTTTTGGTACATCAGGGGTTCCCAAACCAGAGTATGCGAAAACTCTGACGCTACTTTATTCAATGTTTAGCCATTTGGTTATTTGTATTTAGTTCATGAATCCATCTATGTTATATAAAATTCTTGCTAATTCTGTAAGATTTCTATAACGTTAGAGTCAGTACGTGGTGAATGCAATCCTACAGTAAGCGACGAAGTGACCCTGAGGGAGTCAAATATCGCAATGCTTGTATTTGTTAGTGGGCCTTTTCGTGTCGGAGCGGGCCGAGCGGTGAGGACCCTCCGAAGGCACGGTGGCCCAGGGATAAATACGGTAACTAAAATCAAAGTTAACGTTTAGGACTAAAACATAAAGTGAAAGAACTAGAATAAGATAACACTGAAGACTTAAGAGAAATAAGCATTCTACATTTAACATTAAAACACTGAGGGTTTTCAAACACCAGGCTGCCCCGTTTTCCTTTACAGTTCCCTCATTTTCTGTGATATCACGTTGAATCTGTGTACTTACGACACCTATGAACGTGAAATAAAACCAAAACTATAAAAAAGAAGCCTGGGCACAACCCCTTAATAAGGTAAAAGGTAACATGAAAGAACTATAAGAACATTGTAATAACTTACTAATGTATCGGCTTTGAATATATATATATATATATATATATATATATATATATATAATAGATCTACATCTGTAATATTTATATTTCAAACAAAACACAACACATCTTTACAATAAGTCACAATATACCGAATATAGCCGAATACACAGAATTTGCCACTGCAAATAATAATTAAAATGGATGCCTTCGTCTCCGAGATTAATATGTCTTCCGTCCTCGGAAGACATATTAATCTCTTCCGTCCTCGGATCTCTGGCTTAGAGGAGCATTGCCTGCGCATATTATGTCAATAAACCAAGGGATATGTCCGGCAAGTGTTCTTCAGTTTTTATGTGACCTCTTTACATCAGGTCAGGCCAGCGGAGGTTGGTAAAAAAAAAATAATAACATAAGCTTGGTCTGACAGGCTCTTAGTAATGTTTGTTAAAACATTAAAATATGAATATTTGATTTAAAAAGAGGGAAAAAAGGAAGACATAAAAAGTTTTAGAAAAAAAATATTTTCACACTAAGAGTTAAGTAGATAAAATAAAAGTAAATAAAAGCGTTAAAAGAGAGGTCTTCATCTTGCCTTACTTAGTTGATGCCTGGCGGGAAGGATGAAACAAGGTCGTTTACCCGCAAACAGCTGCGGATGCTTTTAAAGGCATATGGTAATATTTGTTTATGAGTTTACAGCTCAAATTATATAGAGTTCACTACAATATTTCTGAATATACTTGAGAAACATGAAACAGAAATTCAGTTTTTCCATAAAGTACAGTTGATGTAATAATAACAGTGATAATAACGGTGATGATGATGATAATAATGACAATAATAATCATTGTATTAACAAAACTAATAGTAATGATAATAACAATGATGAAGGTATTTATGATAATGATGATAATAATAATGATAATAACATTAACAGTAATAATGTGTGCATTATACATATACACATACACTTACAAATATATATTTATATATATATATATATATATATATATATACATACAGATATATGTATGTATGTATGTATGTATATTTATTATAGACATATACATATTATATACATATATATACTAATTATATACATACACACACACACATATATATATGTGTGTGTATATATCTATATATATATATATATATGTATATATATACTTATACATGTATATATCTATATATATATATATATATGTATATATATACTTATACATGTATATATACATATATATGTATATATTATATACATATATGTATATATTAAATATACTTTTATATATATTTCATATATAATATGTATATATAAATGTATATATAAGGTATATATGTATATATCATATATAATGTATATATGTATATAAATATATATATATAATACAAACATATATAAATATATATATGAATATACATATAAATGTGTATATATAAATATATATATAAATATATATATAACATATATATCATATATATGATATAAAATATTATATTTTTCCAACTTTGTCTGTCATTTTTTTTTTAGTCTTGGCCCCCAAATTTCATAATTTCGTCACGCCATCTTGTCACTGGTCTGGCCCTTGGACTCTTTATGTTATCT
>NC_061831.1:10804246-10811746 GCF_019202785.1 Penaeus chinensis
TGCATTCATTGAACTTATTTTTAAAAATAATTAGTTTTCGCCCAGCGGAGGAGTGTTTTCACATTTTTCTTCTTTTGTTTGTATTCAGCCTGAAGGGTGGAGTCAAATCTGTTTATCTTGAGAGCTTTGTGAGTATTATTTCTATCATTTATGGCCCTCTTAATGTTGTCATTTATCCAGGGGGCGGGAGGACGCCTAACTGTTTTTGTTTTAAAAGGAGCGCAGGCATCGAGGCCGTTCTTTATCACGTTTGTAAGAATATTAACTTGTCTGTCAACGTCGTCAGTTGTTAAGATCTCTGACAGTGACGAGTCATGGGCTATAATATGTTGACAGAATAATTGAGGATCGTACTGCGTTAGGTCGCGAGAGGTTTTACTGACTGGTTTTCGCTTTGTCTTTACTATATTCAAGGTCAAGGTTATAAGCTCGTGATCAGCAATGTGGCATGGGACAGCGTCTGCGTGTAGTGTAATATCGGGTCTGTTTGTTATTATAACATCTAATATGGATAAGTTGTGTTTTCTGTAATCCTTGTAGGCTTCTTTATAAGTTGTTTTAATTTGTTTTTGTTAATTATCCCATTTAATTTTGCATTTGGTTTACTTAGATCGTCATTTAAATCACCTAAGATGAAAAGTGGTTTATACTTTGTTGACATTTCTCTGAGAATATTTTCTAGGTAGTCAAATGATTCTGTGGTGGCATGAGGGTGTCTGTAGATTGTGCCGACGAGGAAGGAAGGATACATACTGCTTTGTACGGTTACCCAGATGTCCTCTACTGCTGTATGATTTACAGTTGCAGAGGATATCTTATTTGATTTAAGGGTATCGCTTACATATATGCAGACTCCACCTCCACGTCCTGCATCACATCTGTAGACGTGAAAGTTTGGGATGCTGATGAAACTGCTCGATATTTCTTGGTGAAGCCAGGTTTCACTGATACACAAAATATCAATGTTTCTCTCCTTAATTATCAATTTGATTTCTTCGAAATGACCGAGGAGGGACTGTGCATTGATGTGTTCTATAGTGATGGTGTTAAGTGGTTTGACCGCCGGATTTGCGACGTCAAACATTCTGCTCGCCTTTGTACTTGTTTCTATTTAGGAATACTTTTACGTTGTTGGGAAAGATGTCGGACTCTAAGAAAATATCTGGTTTTATATCTTTGCCCCTTATGGTGACTGTGAAGCTAGAGTAGTAATCATGTGTCATTTTTGTTTTAAAGGCTTTGACATTGGCAATTTGATTGAAATTATTTTCCAAGAAGTCTTCAATATCGTCTTCATCTGTATCTGGGTGGCAACTCGTGATGTAAAGGTACACTACCTGAGGACGGTCGGCACCTTGCAAGGGTTTTGGCGAGTGGCGCTCCTCCCTTGTTTTTCTTTTTTGTTTTCTGGAGTTGACTTGAACGAAACCTTCCTCATCTTGGTGGGGCTGCAGCTGCTCGTTTGTTTGTTTGTTTATTTCCGCTCGTTCCGCGTAGTTGTTGATGATGAGCTGTGGTGTTTGTGGAGCAGGAGGGGTAGTAGGGGGGGCAGATACTCCAGAAAGAGAGAGAGAGAGAGGGAGATGGAGAGGGAGAGGGACAGGGGGAGAAGGAGAGAGAGAGAGAGAGAGAGAAAGAGAGAGAGATAGAGATAGAGGGAGGGAGAGGGAGAGAGAGAGAGAGAGAGAGAGAGAGAGAGAGGGGGGGGGGGGGGGAGAAAGAGAGAGAGAGAAAGATAGAGAGAGAGAGAGAGAGAATGGGAAGGAGAGAGAGAGAAAGAGAAAAGTGACCGAGAAAGAGAGAGAACTAGGGAGAGTTAAAGACAGGCAAAAAGAAAGAGAGAGAGGGGGGGGGGGGGGAGAGAGAGAGAGAGAGAGAGAGAGAGAGAGAGAGAGAAAGAAAGAGAGAGTGACAGAGGCAGAGAGAGAGGGAAAAAAATATGAAAGAGAAAGAGAAGGAGAGAGAGAGAGAGAGAGAGAGAGAGAGAGGGAGGGAGAATGAGAGAGAGACAGAGAGAGAACAGAAAATAAAACGAACATCCCGGTAAGAAATTCTTGAACGCTAAACCAGTAAATCTTAGTTAGTTTGTTTGTTTTCCTTTTCTCGTTTTTATTTTTTTTTTTTTTTTTTTCTTCTCTGAAATACACTCATCTTAGAATTTCACAAGAGTTTGTAATTGAACATTCCAGAGTCAATTCATCTCTGGAGAAAGAGGAGAAATGTTGTTGTTTTCTTCTTCTTCTTCCTCCTCTTCCTCTTCTATTTCCACTTCTTCTATTTCTTCTTCTTCTTCCTCTTCTTCTTCTTCTTCTTCTATTTCCTCTTCTTCTTCTTCTATTTCCTCTTTTTCTTCCTCTTCTTCTTCTTCTTCTTCTTCTATTTCCTCTTCTTCTTTTTCTTCTATTTCCTCTTTTTCATCCTCTTCTTCTTCTTCTTCTCCTTCTTCTTCCCCTTCCTCTTCTTCTTCTGTTTCCTCTTCATCTTCCTCTTCTTTTTCTTCTTTTTCAATTTCATCTTCTTTTTTCTGTTTCTTCTTCTTCTATTTCCTCTTCTTCTTCCTCTTCTTCCTCTTCTTCTTTTTCTTCTGTTTCCTCCTCTTCTTCTTCTTCTTCTTCTTTTTCTTCTTCTTCTTCTTTTTCCTTCTTCTTCTTCTTCTTCTTCTTCTATTTCCTCTTCTTCTTCTATTTCCTCTTTTTCTTCCTCTTCTTCTTCTTTTTTTCTTTTTCTTCTTCTTCTATTTCCTCTTCTTCTTCTGTTTCCTCTTCTTCTTCTTTTTTATTTCCTTTTCTTCTTCTATTCCCTCTTCTTCTTCTGTTTATCGTTTTCTTCCTCGTCTTCTTCTTCTTCTATTTCCTCTTCTTCTTCTTCTTCCCCTTCCTTTTCTTCCTCTGTTTCCTCTTCTTCTTCTTCCTCTTTTTTTTCTTCTTCTTCTTCTTCTCCTATTTCCCCTTCTTTTTCTTCTTCTACTTCTTCTTTTTCAATTACCTCCTCTTCTTTTTCTTTTTCTTCTTCCTCCTCTTCTTCTTCTTCTTCTTTCTCTTCTTCTTTTTCTTCTTTTTCTTCTTCTTCTTCGTCTTCTTCTTCTTCTTCTTCTTCTTCTTCTTCTTCCTCTATTTCCTCCTCCTCCTCTTCTTTTTCTGTTTCTTCACCTTCTTTTTTTCTCTTCTGCTTCCTCTCCTTCTCCTTCCTCTTCTTTTTCTTCTTCTTTTTCTTCTGTTTCCTCTTCGTCTTCTTCTTCATTTTTTTCTTCTTCGTCTACTTCCTCTTCTTCTTTTTTCTATTTCTTCTTCTTAATCTTCCTCTTCTTCTTCTATTTCCTATTCTTCTTCTTCTATTTCCTATTTTTTTTCTTCTATTTCCTATTCCTCTTCCTCAATTTGTTTGTTTGTTTGTGGGAATCTGGAATGTTTGAGTGCGGGTTATTAAGGGATGTGAGTGTTTGTTTGTGTGTGTGTGTGTATGTGGGTGTGTGTGTGTGTGTATGTGTGTTTGCGTGTGTGTGTGTGTGTGTGTTTGTTTGCGTGTTTGCGTGTGTGTGTGTGTGTGTTTGTTTGCGTGTGTGTGTGTGTATGTGTGTGTGTGTGTGTGTGTATGTGTGTTTGCGTGTGTGTGTGTGTGTGTGTTTGTTTGCGTGTGTGTGTGTGTGTGTGTGTGTGTGTGTGTGTGTGTGTGTGTGTGTGTGTGTGTGTGTGGATAGAAAGAGAGGCAGGATGTCAGGTAGGTTGATAGATATAAGCAGATAGATGAGTTAGGTAGACAAATCGATCGACAGATAGATAAATAAGCAGACGTACAAACATTTAAACACACTCTTTATATAAAAATATTGACACAACTAGATCGAAAATAACACAAATTACTTAACTGGAAAAAAAAAAATCTAAAATAGTGAAAAGATAAGAAAGAAAATCAGGAAGAAAGAAGGGAACAGGCAAACTGGAAAGATAATATCGCGTAATGTTTAGACTTTGAACATTAACGCGTAACAAAAGTGTGGAAACGGAAAAAGATAAAGATGATGTTACTGATAATAGCAATAATGATGATGGTGATGATGATAATGATAATGATGATGACGACGATAATGATAATAATGATACAAATAATAACAATAACAGTGGAAATAATAATAATCATGATGATGGTGATGATGATAATGATGAGGATGATGATGATGATGATGATCATCATCATCATCATCATCATCATCATCATCATCATCATCATCATCATCATCATCATCATCATGACGATAAAGATAATAATGATACCAATAATAACAATAACAGTGCCAATGATAATAATAATAAGATAATGATAACAACAGTAAGAACAGACAAACAAAAAGGAATATCCACCCTTCATGACCTTAGTGCATGGCTGGGGGGGGGGGGGGGGGGAGGTTGCGCGTTGCATGACAGAGCTTTGCAAATCCGAATAGGGAATTTGCTGACTAGAAAGATATAAGTGTGGCTATGAACGATATGCAAATAGGAGAGTGTGTTTTGTTTATGTAGGTTATATATGACCTCTCGCATACATATCAGTGATAAATCAAAAGGAAGGAGAAGAGAAAGAAAGAGAGAGAGAAAAACGGAAAAACGGAGATATATATGTATATATATATATATATATGTCGGGGGGGGGGGGGGCGTGTGTGTGTGTGTGTGTGTGTGTGTGTGTGTGTGTGTGTGTGTGTATGTATGTATGTATGTATGTATGTATGTATGTATGTGTATGTGTGTGTGTATATGTGTGTGTGTGTAAGTTTATATCTATATCTATATATATGTGTGTATATATGTGTGTGTGGGGGGTGGGTGTATAAACTGTATATATATGCTTAAATATATATATATATAAATATGCTTATATATATACATATATGCTTTTATATATATATATATGTATGTATGTATATATATATATGTGTGTATATATACATATTTGTGTGTGTGTGTGTGTGTGTGTGTGTGTGTGTGTGTGTGTGTGTGTGTGAATACACACACACACACACACACACACACAACTATACATATATATATATATATATATATATATATATATATATATATAAAGTGCTCGCGTGCTCGGGCTTATTGACGGGCCATTCCTCACGTCCGCCTAATCCCAGTGTCTCTTTGTGATCTGCTTCAGCCTGCGTGTCCCTGACAAGAGGATCCGAGGCTCTCCCGACTGATCCCTGGCAGAGGGGTCGGTGCCTCGTCGTTGGACTGATGACCTCTTGGAAGGAAGAATTAGTTTAGATTTGGCTGGAATGAAGACGCTAAAAGAAGCTCTTCCCCTGTAGAGCTTAGGGTCTCGTAGTGTGGGTGATGGTGTAGGTCATACACTATAGGAATGGTTTGGAGGTTCGGATATCGAGTTAGTTAAAAAGGGGGAAAGGCTAGATATTGGGATATGGTTTGATGTTTAGTTACCGAGCTAATGCTGTGGTCCGTGGCTGATACGAAGATCTCTACGTCCTCGGGAATCTCCTTTTTTTTTTATTCCCCTCCATAAAAGAAGAAGGGTTTCTAGTCAGGGTTCTAGTCACCCTTTAAAGGCGGCAAGTTAAAGCAACTACCCACTGAACTTCTTTTGGCGTCTATGAGATTATTTTTCTTTTCTTTTCTTCTTTATACTTCATTCTCTACACTTGATGGTCCTTTGCCCAAACGCCCCGGATCCCGTGGCATTTTCAACTGAAGTTTCCCCCCTACGGATTTAGAGAAAAAAAAAAAGGAAAACTGCATGTTCTATCAATCTTCTATCGAAAAATGAGTTCCGTTTAGCTAACACATATAATTACAAATCTTTGTTAAGAAGCCTCCTCTTTTCCTCCAGTTTCGTGCTCCTAGATCTGATATCTTTAACGCAGGAATCCAAAACATTCCTGAAAAAAGGGAACAAATATGAAATTGCGTGGTTTTGATTTTTTTTCTCTAGCAAAGAAATCTGCATAAGTAACATTCATACAAATATAAACACGTGCTAAGAATCGCAATCAGAGACATGCCCCCCCCCCCCCCCCCCCCAGAAGCATCCGAGTTCTCAGAGCATTTATTTCTAATTAAAAAAAATATGTATAATAATTTTTAAAAGTATTTTTAAAAGAATTATTCGTGTTTCTCAGCGAAGTCAGGTAATAACTTCTTCATCTTGCTCTTGCTTTCTTGTCAACCACTGACTCGATTATCACTTCCTGCATTAATTTCAGAATGATATTAACACTATTTTCTTAAAGGTCACAGGAATTCTCACGAGGAATTCAAATTAAATCTTCCCGACGCTCTAATAAAACAAACTAGACAAACTATGTTCCTCTCGTGGACAAAAACATGAGACAAGGGTGTGTATTTACCTATGCAAGCAGAACAAGAAAAGAGAAAGACAAGTAAACACACTAACATGTCTTTCTTATTTTTTCCTTCGTCGTTCTATTCGCAATTTATTCAACATGAATCCTACGCGCAATAATTCATGCATTATTCAGTACTTCTAGACAGGAGAAATGAGTATGTTCTCGGTAAAGCCTAGACTGCCAATATCTGTGATATCTAATTATGCCATCCTATCAAAATCCACGTAAGAAAGACAATAAGGCCATGATATTTTTTCTACGAAATTAAGCTTTCATATTTCTAGCTATAGAGTGTTCATACTGATTCATATTTACACTGATTTACATTCGTGTATCGCATTTTATTTGTTATCGGTCTTATATGTCTTACATAAAATAAAAAGGAAATCAAATGACTTAAAAGCGAAAAGTTGATGCCAAAGAATGCGAATAATTTTACTTCAATAGAAAAGAAAGTTAGATGTTATATCTCTTTCAAATTTACTTGATATGAAAGGGTAAAGAGATGGAAAATTCAATGAAATAGAGATAATGGAGAAAGGAGGACAGGGAAAGAAAAAGAAACAGGAGGGAGGATGAGATGGGAAGAGAGGGAGGAGGAGGTAGGGAGATGAAGAGAGAGAGAGAGAGAGAGAGAGAGACAGACAGACAGACAGACAGACAGACAGACAGACAGAAGAGAAGAGAAGAGAAGAGAAGAGAGAGAGAAGAGATGACAGAGAATAACAGAGAATAACAGAAAGAGAGAGAGAGAGAGAAAGAAGGGGCGATACAGGCAGGCAGAACTTGAGAGGTATATAAGGATAAGGGAGTGTAGGAGGGGGAAATAAACGAGGAAAAAGGGGAAAAGAAGAACGAAAAGGGAAACCATTTATAGAGCTTAAGCCAGGCACCCCCCCCCCCCCCCCCCGATCAGTCCCCTAGAGCTCAAGTCTCCCTCTCGCCCTTAAAAAAAAAAAAAAAGGAAAGATAGAAAAAGAAAAAGAAGAAAAAAAAATAAAGAAAAAAAGAAGGAGAAATAGAAAAAGAAAAGGAAAGAAAGAAAGGAAAAGAACAAAGAAGAAAAGAAAAAAGAAAAGAAAAAGAAAAGAAAAGAAAAAAGAAATAACAAAAAGAAAAGAAAAAAGAAAGATAGA
>NC_061831.1:10819246-10821746 GCF_019202785.1 Penaeus chinensis
GTATATGTGTGTCTTTATATGTGTGCGTGTGTGTGTGTGTGTGTGTGTGTGTGTGTGTGTGTGTGTGTGTGTGTGTGTGTGTGTGTGTGTGTGTGTGTGTGTGTGTGTGTGTGTGTGTGTGTGTGTGTGTGTGTGTGTGTGTGTGTGTGTGTGTGTGTGTGTGTGTGTGTGTGTGTGTGTGTGTGTGTGTGTGTGTTGTGTGTGTGTATCTGTGCTATACATACACTTGTATGTATGTACATTAAATGCTATGCAACATTTTGCAAGTACCCTCCAGCTTTAGCGCAATGTATTTGCATGACCCTCCTGACCTGTCACAACAGCCTGTGTTTTCATCGTATCTGGAATCTCATTTACAGTATGAAAAAAAAAACAATGTGTGTTTATCATTGTAGTTAGTAAACAAATGATTAAAGAAAGCATAAAACAACAGATTTCTGAACTGAATGACTTGTTATTGGTAGATAGAGATAAAGGGTAAGGAATAGATATAAAACCGGAAAGTAAAGATGTATAGCACAGAGAGAATGAGAGAAAAGGTAAAAAAAAAAAAATTCCACTGCAATAAATTGGAAGGAGAGCTAGGTAAACACACCCTCTTTATTCCTCTCTCTCTCTCTCTCTCTCTCTCTCTCTCTCTCTCTCTCTCTCTCTCTCTCTCTCTCTCTCTCTCTCTCTCTCTCTTTGTGTCTGTGTATGCAACTCTCTCTCACTAGGTAAACACACCCTCTTTATTTCTCTCTCTCTCTCTCTCTCTCTCTCTCTCTCTCTCTCTCTCTCTCTCTCTCTCTCTCTCTCTCTCTCTCTCTCTCTCTCTCTCTCTCTCTCTCTTTCTCTCTCTCTTTCTTTGTGCCTGTGTCTGCCCCTCTCTCTCACTAGGTAAACACACTCTCTCTCTCTCTCTCTCTCTCTCTCTCTCTCTCTCTCTCTCTCTCTCTCTCTCTCTCTCTCTCTCTCTCTCTCTCTCTCTCTCTCTTTCTCACTCACTGTCAGTGTCACAGTCTCTGACCTCTGTATCTCTCTCTGTTTCTCTCTCTTGATGTAACGTGTCAAATTATTATATTACCTTGAATCTGTCACTATGTCAGTTACCAATAATTATCCTCCTCAACATGTCAATTACCAATAATTATCCTCACCAACATTTCGATCATCAAATAATTATGATCGCCATGTTTGTTATCAAATAATTTTCATGAGCTTATCAAGGGCGTCTTGACTGCGTTGAAAAAGGGAGTATAATTTTTTGTTTACATTTCATTAGTAGAAGATCCATGATAACAGAGGGCTTGCTTAAAGATGAACTGTAGGTTTTGTGCTGAAGTGTACAACAGGTGTACACTCGCTAAAAAAAAAAAAAAAAAAAAAAAAAAAAAAAAAAAAAAAAAAAAAAAAAAAAGTGTCTTTACTCGGGAGAAGATAAAACCGAAACGATCGCTAGGCGTTGATTCGGAAATGTTGGTACTTTTTTTTTTTTTTTTTTTTCAAAGCTCGGAACAGATGAATCTTCATGTGTTCGAATACTGTTTCGGAGATGATGCGACTAGGACCTCGTTCCATTCCAGTATTAGCAATGGAGACCTCTAAGACCATTTGTATCGCCATAATTACGCTTTATTCTGAGGAACTACCAAGAGACGACATATCAAGATTAGGTATTTCGAACCTAACCGTGCCTCTGTGGATCCAACAACACCAAGCAACTGGATCCACCAAGACAAGGCCAGAAGTGGCCACCCTAGATGCACGACGGAGGAAGATGATCAAGTAAATGTCATTCAAAACTATAAGTGGGTTTGAGAAGGGGGCGTGGCTTGTCGTTAGTTGCCACGTCACCTTACCGTGAATCATTTTCTTCTTCGTTATCTATTGTCAATATTTTTTTTAGTATTGTAACAATCCACAACTATTGCAAGGGATCCGAACCCCTTTTGTTCGGCTGGCAACAGCACACAGACTGACAGAAATCGCTGGGCAGAGAAGCGGTGTCGGGGAGTTGACGGATGGCAGGCCCGGCAGATTTCCGGGGTATACCTAGTTGGAACCCCTGGACGAGATGTTTCTACCGTCGATGAGGGCCAAGGGGTTTCCCGAGATGAAGCCGTGTTACCTCGTCCAGGAGAACAGCCCCATCCACACGAGCAGTGTCGTGAAGGCGTGATTTCGGCAACACCCCGAAATTACGCTGTGCCACATCCACCAAAAATCGCCAAATCTCAATATCATGTTTGGGCAGCCATGGGCAGAGACTTCCCCCAAGATTATACCTGTTGCACAAGTAATCACGACAAGAGAGCGATTGCGCTCAGCAGACGGACGCCAGTTAACGGCGGCGTTAGTGGCATCCATGTCACGTAGACTTGGCAGCGTTCGCCAAGCTGGTGGCGGTAACCTAAAATATTAATAGTATTATACATTTCAAAACCCTAATGAAGATGAGCGAAGTGAACAAAACTTAAAAAAAAAAGAAAAAAAAAAGTTATTCTAGGGGCATGTCAAG
>NC_061831.1:10829246-10831746 GCF_019202785.1 Penaeus chinensis
GAGACAGCAGAGAAAGAGCGAAGCGGAAGAGAGTTAAAAAGAAAATAAAGGAAACAAGAGAAAGAAAATGAGGAGACAAAAGAAGAAAAAAAAAGACTAAACGAAGAGGAGAAAAGGAAAGTAAGGAAAATAATATAATAAAGATGATGTAAGCCAGAAAAGTAGAAAGGTTAAGATGACCATTGTCTCGAGAACTGACCGCAGCCTCGATTCCAAAGCGCCAGTGTTAGCAAAAGAGGATTGGTAGAAAACGCCCAGGCTCAGTAAAGGTAGCTGGTTTGAGCGGCTGCGAGACCAAGTGTGTTTTCCCGCTGAAGCTCTCGATTAACAGAGAACAAACTTCGGCTCTGTGTAGTTCACAGAAACTCAGAAAATAGGTTCCAATTTCTAAACTTGTAGTGAAACTAAAGGCCTCCAGCGCCTCCTCCTTCACTGTGTAGTAGACATAAACTCGAAAATAGATTCCTGATTTTTGAAAACAGTTTCCAGGATTTCACAAAAATAGGTTCAAGGGTTTTTTAAATTTTAGGTTCCAGATTAAAATAAAATATTTTTTATACAGGTTTCAGATACAAAAAAAAATAGTTTCCATATATTTTTAATAGGTTCCAATTTTTTTTTTAAATAGGTTCGAAATTTTTTAAAAATAGGTTCCATATTTTTAAAAATAGGTTCCTGATTCCAAAAGATAGGTTCTAAATGAAAAAAATGGGTTCCAAATCACCCCAAATGACAGGTTCCAGATACCAAAGAAATAGGTGCCATATTAAAAAAGTAGGTTCCAAATAAAATAAAAAAATAGATTCCTCATTCCCAAAAGATAGCTTCCAGATTCCATAAAAACGGGTTCCAGATTCCACAAAACAGGTTCCAGATTCCAAAAGACAGATTCCAGATTCCACTCACAAAATAAAACAACGGCCTTCTACCCTCTTCCTTCACTATATCGTCCTTGTAGTAAATATAAAATAAAAAAATAAATAAAAAATAAAAAATAAAAAAAAGGGGGCAGACGAGGGGACAGGCTTGTTCATCAAAGACTTTCTTTATGATTTGATGAACGAAATAAAAGCTCAAAATACGCGAGATTTATTATTTATTATATATATATATATATATATATATATATATATATATATATATATATATGAGAAACAAGCATCGGTGAATAATTAAAACAAATAATGGTTGGACACATTCGGGGAACACAGAGACGTAATAGATTGTACCTGATAGACACAGAATGACGCTGGTATTTCAACGCTTCGAAAAATTCTGGTCAGGTTCAACAGAAAATATATGAATAAATAGATAAAAAAAATTCTTGTATTGGGGAAAAAAGTATGATAAACTATAGAGTGGACTTTATATACATCATTTGATATACAAGACAAGAAGAGAATATTTTTTTTTATGCGAAGTGAAGATGAATAAATATCGAGAAAAAAAAAACAGAAATGAAGAATAAATATCGAAGAAACAGAAATTAAGAATAAATATCGGAAAACAGAAATAAAGAATAAATACAGTAAGAAACGAGAAGAAGCGAACTGAAAAATATAAACTGGAACCAACCATACGCCGGAAAGAGGGAAAGAAAGAAGGGGAGAAAGAGGAAAGGAGAAAAAAGTGGAAACAAGAGGAAGAGAGACAAAGGGAGAGAGAGAGAGAAAAAAAAAGAGAGGAGAGGGAAGAACAGAAATAACTAAAGGAGAGAAAGAACGGACAGACAGAAGGCAGGGGAGAAGAGAATGGGGGAAATGAAAGGAAATACAAGAAGAAATAGAGGAGAAGAAAGAAGAAAACTTAAAAAAATACGAAACAGGACAAAAGTGAAAGGAAATAAAGATAATTAAATGAAGAACAATAAAAGACCGTAGTAGTGGATGGCGTATCTTTATTAGTAGTAGTAATATCAACTATAATAATTATAATAATAATGATTATGGTGATAACAATGATAAAGCAATAATAACAAGAACAGAAAATAATGACAGTTATAATAGCAATATTGATAATATTAATAACATAATTTATGTTAGAAATGGAAGACCAGGAAGTAGACGATGAAGAAGAAGAAAATGAAAAGTTACAAAAAAAAAGAAGGAAAAAAATTATATATAATGGCCTTAAAACAGCTGTCATGAGCCGTGACAGCAAAGGTAACAGCCATGACACAATAACAAAGAGAATCAGAACAGAGAGAGTGAGAGGAACAAGAAAAATACTCATCTCCTTTTTCTTCTTCCTCTTCTTATTATTATTATTATTTTCTTCTTCTTCTTCTTTTTCGTATTCTTCATCTTCTTCTTCTTCTTCTTCTTCTTCTTCTTCTACTTCTTCTACTTCTCCTTCTTCTGCTTCTTCTGCTTCTTCTACCTCTTCCTCCTCCTAATCCTCCTTTTTCTTCTTCCTCTTCTTCTTCTTCTTCTTCTTCTTCTTCTTCTTCTTCTCCTCTTCCTCCTTATCTTCCTCCTCCTCTTCCTCTTTCTCGTCCTCC
>NC_061831.1:10852265-10862265 GCF_019202785.1 Penaeus chinensis
AAATATTTTTATACATCTTGGTGCTGCGTATGCACGTCAGTCCCTAACCTAATTGTAACCCCGGCTTGCCAGACAAATCTCCAGTGCCGGTTTTATCGCTAACTTTCCCGCATCCCCGCAGGATTCATGTCGCCGCAAGAGGAGCCCCGGGTCCTCGAAGAGAGCATGGAGGCGGTGGTTCGCGACTACACCCAGGGGGACGTCGGGCCGGCTATTGTCGAGAACCCCGTGGCGCTGGTCAGTGTTAAGTCCGTGCACGAGGAGACGGAGGCCTAAGGGGCGCGGGGAGGCCAGGAAGGAGAGGCCAGGAAGCGCGGGGTCAGAGAGGCCGAAGTCTCTCTGGTAGACAAAGGGTGCAGATTCACCCGTATGCACAAGGAGCTTAGGGACTTGATATTTCCGCTGCGTATCCGAGCGCAAGGGAGGTCTAAGCCTAGGAAGAAATGCTTAAGTACATAGGGAATTATCTCGATTAATGTTGATGCTTCTTGTATGAAATGTTTTAAACACGTAATGTGTATGTTTGTATGAGTGAGAGGATGAGAGAGACACGAGGCACGTGTCATTGTGATAACTTTTGCGTTGTTAAAAGACTTCGTTTTAAAAGGTTGATTAATTTAGACTTAAACTTTCAGATTTTTTCCTGTTCGTCAGTACTCGTACTTTGATATTATACTTCGAGACATGACTTTTTCTTCTTTTTATGTATAGATATCACCCATTCTCATTCACTTAAGATATAGACAAGCTTATTGAAAATCCTTTCTTTAGCTCTATCTCCTCAGAGGATTCCTATGTCCATGCTAGTAAGACCTCTAAGTACTTAATTTTGATGATACGAGCAACGAAGGGAAAAGGTTAAACGCACAAAGTCCTTTCCGCTTCTTTACTTCTCCAGGGCACATGGAGAAGCGCGCTCAGAAGAAGCAACTAAGCGAGAAGGCTTAGGCATATGCGTGTGTTTTCCTGTCCATCCCTTCACATGTTCTATGTACATCTGGTTCAGCATGAACCCTTCACCTGATATAACCTGTAATCGCATGGTCCTCTGAGGCGTGGAAGCAGCACTAAGTCATTGGTAGTTTACTCTTAGATGCCTCCTGCTTCTCTTCCACCCATGTATTCGACAGCACGTTTGAGTAGAGGTTGTCTACGTTTAGCCTGTGTTTAAAGTGTAATGGAAAATTTAAAACGACTGGCCAGTCACACCGACATACGGCTGTGGTTTGGCTCCGCATTGAACGCTGATATTACCTTGTTTATTTCACCATAGCAGGACACTTGTAGCATTGTGTTTAATTGACCATATTTTGAAGTCGGAGATGAAAAAGGTAATGATGATAATGTTGGCGGTAATGAATATGATCAGTAAGCGATCATGGTAATTAGAAACAGTAGTTTACGGTATGAAAAAGTTGAATGATGTCAATCCTGTAGTTTTGATTCCTAATTAAATTAAACGTAAAGGATACACAACTGATAAGAATAGTGTTGGTGATACATTTGTAACAATGAAGTCGGTAGTGATATACCATATAAACGTATGAAAACTAGTATTATTAATGACTGTAACATTAATCGTTACGTGTGAATTATGATACATGGATATACACATGAATTAATAAAACTATTCAAATCTAATCATAGTTTAGTGATACGTTTTACTGTTTAATTCTAGTATTGAATTAACGTTGATCTTATTTTATCCTTTATGTTATTATCAATACTACATTATGTAATACAATATCCAATGAATACATATTTTTGCACATATGATACAACGCAAGATTTTTTTTCCAGAGGAAGTCAAACATACCTTTCAAGTTGTATTACCGTCTAAGAGAAGGGTTTTCTTTACTGTCATAACATCTAGTTACGCCGAAAGAAGAAGTATATTTTACCATGTTAAGAAAACTTTTTTTTTTTTTTTTTTGTTGCAGTAAATCCGAGATCCATCTATCACAGAGAAATTAGTAACAAAACAGTAATGGAAACCCCGCCCACACCAGTCTATGATATATTCCTCTCCCTCTTCCATGCCTTCAGCCCAGACTGCAATTAGCGACGAACGAACCTGCGCAAGGGAGAGAGATGGACGGAGAGGAGCCTCGAAACCGCCCCGTCGCCTGACTTTGCAGGGGGCGGCGGGGCGGAGAGCGAGCGAGAGAGAGAGCGCCTCCGCGACGTAATTGTCATCAGACACCGGGGAGTCGCGGATTCCGGCGGAGATATTGATGAACGGGAATGATTGCAATCAAGGGCGAAATAATGAGAGGAAAATTCAAGGATGCTGATGCGGGTTATGCTAAAGTGGGATTTATTCGTCCGTGCAGATTCTCTGACATTTGAGTGATTATCAAATCTTCTGTTTAGATCGAGCAAACAAGCAAACAACAAAACAAAAACAAAAACAAAAACAAACAAAACAGAAAGAAAGACGAGTTACGCCAGAGAGCGAAGGAAGAGGAAAGGAGAGTAAGTAGGAAACGAAAGATACAAATCGACTTCGACAAAGACTAGCAGAGGGACAGACAAAGCAGACACGCATTCTTGCTTGCTTGTTGGATTTCTTGGCTATGTTAACACAGCCAGCCAAAATCATTAAGCCAATGGCTTCTATTCATTATATCAGTCTAGAAAAGATCATGAAGTGATTAATTTACTTATCATTTTTTCATAATCCGCATGCATATTCGATAGTGTAAATTCTTTATATTTTACTTCGAATATTCTTGAAACTGTCGTTTGTTTTTTATGAATTGCTGGCATACTGTTAATAGATAGCTGATGGCAGAAGCCTTCCAAATGTTACCGACATTTTCTCTTGCAGATTATTAACTTCATTTTCAGACGTACGTGGATTCGCGAGCGTAATAGTCTTGAGTAAAAGCACATCTACCACAAATAAATGTATTTGTATCTTTATTATTGAATCGCAATGAGGTGTGTTCAAAATTTTGTCATCTATTACAGCGCATAGGTCTTTGAATATACGGTCGCACTTGGACAATTTTACATACGATAATGACCTTTTCAGGGACTTTCCTTAAAGCAAAAGTCAAAAACCACAATCCGGTTTTAGTTCGCACATTCCCGTCTTTCTTGGTCAATTCACGTCCGCTACGGTTTCACTATCACTTTCTTCCATTGCCCTCCAATCCCTGTTAAAGATTACTCCTTTATAGCTATTTGGATCAACAGGAATAGTTACTTTTACTATGAAAGCATAGTATCAATAACCTTCTTCATGATGAAAGGGTTAACGTTCAAAAGCGGTTGCTTTTCATACACGCGTTTGGAAGTCAGATACCTTGCTTTCTCTGGAGGTATTGAAAAAAAAATGTTGTTCTCGCTTATTAGTGGTAGGGGGTTCCATTATTCAGCGTCATATTAGTAGCCGGAGAGTCAATCATCCTGGGTTTCGGACCAGGTCCAAACCCTTGGCTCAAGGTCGTTGTCCTGAAGGGACTAGGAAACCCTTAAATTTTGTTAACCAGTCTATCAACAATAGCTAAGAGGGAGTATGGCAGTTAACCGTCCTCTACCCCCCACCCCACCCCCGGTTGCGTTCTCCAGTATTAAAGGGGGATCGAGTTATGTGGAAGACACCTCCTTAACGTAGAACTTGCCTAGACGAAGGGCGGTAAATCGATACCCACCCCCAAGCGAATACGAGAGCCCACAAGGGCACTCCGGTAGGGAAGTGACATGAAGAGAGGAAAAGAAATCAGTATAAAAGAAAAAGTGCGCCTAAAGGACTCCCCAGACTACCGGGCTTCCCTGCCCAGAGATCAAAGCCCACAAGGGCTACCCTGGTGTAGAAGAGTGCCGCGGGCCTGAGGTGGGGTGCTGACATCGCCTTCTGTAGTCTCTTGTTACCTGCAAAATCAAAGCAATGAAGGTGCAGGCAGAGCACTTGAAAGACGATTTACTCCAAGCAAATTAATTTGAATAGCTCAGACACAATAGTGCCGATCAAAACGAGAGGCCGCGGACTCCACAGTTGCTCATGTGTCACACAACTTATAACTTAATCTTGGTGCGATTTCAAAAGAGGTTCGGGCATAGTAACATCCCTTAAACCAGATTTTTTTCAAGAAGCAGAAGTGCCATCGGTTTTGTTTGTTTTGCATTTTCCGGCAGACGCGTTGGCAATGAACTTTTTTAGCAAACAGAAGTCGATCACCTTTGCCGAAGCACAGGGTTTGTTGTAGTTCATTTTGCCTGTAAAATTTATTTTTCTTTTGTCTTTTCTCTTTTGTTCTTCCTCTTCTTTTCCTACTCCTCTTCTTCTTCCTCTATTTCCTCCCTTTTCTCCTTTCTTCTTCTCCTCCCCCCCTCCTCCTCCTCAGTCTTCTTCTTTTCCTCCTGCTGTCTTCCTCTTCTCTTTCATCTTTTACTGCTTCTCATTTTTCTGTTTTTTCCTTGTTTCTCTTTTTTCTAATAATTTCCCTTTTCCCTCTTCGTCGCCCTCCGTATTAGCTTTTCCTTCCTCCTTCTATTTCTTCTCTTAGAACTTTACAAATATGATAAAACCGTAATTGGCTAACAAACAGGTATATAAAGAGACATATAGATAAACAGTCAAACAAATGGGCAGATAAAACAAAGACCGAGACAATTAAAATGAACCAATATTTATATATATATATAAAAAAAAAAAGAAAATTTAGGCTTACTCTTGCGTTTTAATGATTTTTTTTTTCTTCAAGAAAGATTTATGAAGTTGCAATTGGGTTTCCAAGGCTGCTATTAACCTTTTGAAAGTGGAAAGATTGTCCTCATTCGAATGCACTTTTTTTCATCTTCAAGTTAAAAAATAGTGGTCGAATAAATACCAGACGGAAAGAGGAAGACGGTCGATTATCTTCCAGAGAAACAGAAATCTTTTGCGCTGTAGTTTCAGCAAGTTAAAGAAGTTCGAAGGATTATTTGCCTTTTGCTCCAAGAATTCGAAAGCGTCTTGCAGTTGTTGATACTTGATTTTTTTCTCCGAGAAATCGAAGCATGACAGTTTTTCATGCATGAACTTTTTCTCATGTTATATGTTAGCACTTGTAATCAAATCAGCAACCGAGAGAATATAAATCATGTGCATTCGGGACGGTTTGCTTGCCCTTTGCCTGACACATGTATTATGATTTTTGTTTTCTTTTTTTAATTTCGTGTGAGGCCACTGCATTGTTGGGATTGGCCTCTGTTTTTTTTCGGGCTGATACTCTACGAACTCTCAATAAAATCCAAAGAATGTTTCAAGTTTATATAGGTATTGGTGAGATAACAATGTACGTACTTTTCATGATCACCCAGTTTATATTATTTATATTCGCGTTACAGTTATATTTTCTATTTAATTTAATAAATTAATATAACTTTTAATTAATACGCCAGAAGTAAAAGCGCCAGCCGTATCTGTGCGCTGAAAATATTCATTAAATCATCTATTCACTTTATTAACAAACTTAATATGCCAGACTTTTTAATCATATTGTTAGCCTTTACCTCCTCATATAATTAATATCACAACGATTTACCACCATCGAGTTCTCTTCGTACATATTCAAACATTTATTGCTCCCATTAGAATGCTTGCTCTCCTCAGCATCGTGTATCTGAAATATCAGCTCAGAGCCAAGGACTCTGGTTTCCCCTTAAACAACTGACAAAGCTTCATTCTCGGCTCCTTTGTGTTCTTCGGGTCTGACGAAGCTGATATGACAGAAGCCTTCCAAATGTTACCGACATTTTCTCTTGCAGATTATTAACTTCATTTTCAGACGTACGTGGATTCGCGAGCGTAATAGTCTTGAGTAAAACACGTTGTATTTTGTGATGGAAAAGGCCGATGGTTAATCATCCGCGTGCGAATTTCTCCGAAAGCACGGAAGGCATTAATGGGGGAAATAGTGATTCTGGATAATGGCTTCGAAGTCTTTATAAATCACCAAGAAATCTCGCGACGTCTCTGCAATGAAATAACGAGCACAAGCGTTTACACAAATGCGAAATCGGTTCCGAACAAACCGCAGGCAAAAAATAGAAACCCTATTTTGATATAAATTCTCCGCCCTAATAAGTTCGCCGCGGGCCAGCCGCGTATGACGTCACGCATGAATCCCTTTCAAGTCGCCCTCGGTGATTGACTCGGGGAAACCCTGATCTCCGGAGAGCGTGACAATCTTGGGCTAATATTTTCTCTGAGCCGTTTCTGAGGCATTCAGCATGATGAGGCCCGCCGGCAAGGGTGTTTTTTTTTTTTTTTTAATGACGGATCTTGAGGTAATGTGAGTACAATTTCGAACGCCTCTGTGAAAAAAGTGTAATGCGTGGTATTACATAAATGTGCACGTATGCAGATTTATGTGTACGTCTTTAATTATATGCATGCATATGTAGGCATATGCGTATATATGTGACCGGAATTTGTACTGGATCTCCGGAATAGAATACAATAACCATTGTCAGTCTAAGGATGTTTTTGACGTTAGCAAATACATTGTATGCATGCTCTATAAACGTTTGCTGTCAGGTAGCAGTCCTCTTAAGATTAATAGGTCTCCAACTTCCTTACTAGTGATAGTTATTAAATGCAAACTAAGGAAGATACTACTCCTTGTGATAGCTATTTTCCCACCGATTCTGCACCAGCTGATCCGATCAATCAGCTGTTTTGCGAGACCTGACTGATCTCCTCTTGTTTAGTTCCAGACAAGCTTCATGACTGGCTCTGACCTCTTGACGGGAGACGTGTACGACCTTAGCCAGCAATCTGTACGTGACCTACCAAACGACCTTTGCCCTGACCCTTTCCCTGACGACCTCTGCGGCGAGGAGGCCGACGATGACCTGACGCCCATAGAGACCGTCAATCCGCTGACGCAGCCGCAGATCATTGACTGCGTCCCACAGTCGGGCTTTGACCTTCCCGTAGCCTTCGACCCTTACTATGACAACTTCACCCTGACTCGCGCTGGCCCCTCCCTCGACCCCCTCGCCCTCCACCCTCAGAGCCTGATCGGCTTCCCTCAGGAGGACGACCTGGTGCTTGGTCCCATCCTTCCCCCGCCGATGTCCCTCCAGACTCTCCCGCACCTCGAGGACCACATCCCGGTGTTCCTCGACGCACCAATCATCCCGCAATTCTTGGAGGAACACATCATCCCTCCCGATTTCTTCGCCTTCGAGGACGAGATCGCTCCGTTCCACGAGGACGACGTCTGTGCGTGTGACGAGGACGAGGACGCTGTGTTTGACGTTAACGATGACGATGACTACGACGAAGAGGAGGCCGCAGGTGCTCAGACGGACGCCCAGAGTGGAGGCCAGGACGCCCCGCCCGAACTCCCTCGGCGGCGCCCTTCGCTCGACCACAACTGGAGGCTCGGTGACGGAGAGGGACAGATCTTCCCCGCCTTCTCCCAGTGACGCGACTCACGCCACGAGGAAGCTGCCGGTTCTTAGAATCAAATGCTCGAACACAAAGTGAAGTGAGGCATTACATGTACTGTGAGAACTAGTGGACCGACTCAGACTTACTTTGACATTTATACAGTTACGATATGACGATAATATATTTTGGGTAGGATATAGGTGTAGGACACACACACATACATTAATTTATATATGATATATACATGTATATACATATATATGTATATATATATATATATATATATATATTATATATATGTGTATATATATTATATATATGTATATATGTGTGTATATATGTATATATGTATATATATACATTTATATATATGTATGTATATATATGCATATATGTATATATAAGTTTATATACATGTATATATACATACATACATACATACATATATATACGCAGTATATGTATATATATATATATATATATATATATATATATATAAACACACACGCATGTGTGTATATGTACATATATATGTGTGTATATATGTATATAATTGTATATATATGTATATATATTTAGATATATATTCATATATATATAGACATATATGTATCCATATATATGTTTTTACACACACACACACACACACACACACACACACACACACACACACACACACACACACACACACACACACACACACACACACACACACACACACACACACACACACACACACACACACACACATACACATATGCATAATGTATACACACACACACGCACACACACACACGCACACACACACACACACACACACACACACACACACACACACACACACACACACACACACACACACACACACACATGTATGTAAATATATATGCATGTATATATGAATCATAACCTGATATGTTTTAAATGTTTTTACAGCAATGTTTATATCTCCATCTTTGATCTTTTAAATCTATATGTATGAGTCTGCAGTACCGGGTATGGAAGCTGGGAATGCCGAACAGCCTCGTACAGGAGGATGCAAATGAAGTCTTTGTCTGTGCAATGTACCAGTTGCACCTCCGATAATATATGTACAACAAGGAATTGGGAGTGTAAGATGAAACAGAGTCTGTGTTTTTCAATGACGGGCATTTATATATTTTTTTTCCAGTGTAGGTGGCATTGTAGATGTTAGCATCATTTAGTAATATTGATAACTTCCATTTAATAAATTTGTGAAAACTGATTAAGAAAGATATATTGACTAGATGCAACTGTCTGGAGAAAATCGACAATGATACTATGGCATAAAAATAAAACTGTGAAAAGATACACACCATCCCGCTAAAAAAATAACTTGAAAGCACGAAGCAAGCACGCATATAACGTACATGTCCTTTCTGAACGAACTCGTGTGCCTGGAAGCTCACTTGTTCCCCAGTCACGTGCGTTACCTATGCACCAGGTGTTAATTACTGCTATATCATTTTAAAACGTGTTCTCCACACCTGATACCTTTCACATGAACAAACAAACACGTGAAGTACGACATGAAAAAGTCTGACGTTTCCAGAAGAAAAAATACAAACAATGTATTTTTTTACAACGAGCACAAAAAACTGTCCTCACCCTATTGAATTAGTGTTTACGAATTATTGGTTTAACAGACACTCAAATAGAGCAAAGTCTTGCACGCTCCTGATATACCCCATTGTGAAATATCTCCTGAAAGAATAGTGATGTTTATGAAATACGTATCTAACAATGAAATGAAGGGTATACGTAAATCTTCTACAGTTTGTGGAAATCACACTTCTTCCGGATATCACTCCACCAGCTGCGATTCTTTATTGATATAGCAATATAAATAAAGGAAAATCTTCCCCCAAATCAAGGAAAAATGAATATATACATTATATGCACACACACACACACACACACACACACACACACACACACACACACACACACACACACACACACACACACACACACACACATACATACATACATAAGTATATATACATACAGTCATGCATACACACACATATATATGTATGTATGTATACACGTATATATATATATGTATATATGTATGATATATATATATATATATATATATATATATATATATATATTCAGTGATATGTTTGCCACTCAGGCGTCGTATCGTAAGTATGAGGAGGGAGACTAACACAGTCGTGAAGAATTTCATGTTTATTATAGACGTTTCAAAGGCAAAAACTAGACCTCCATCATCAGTGAATTGTCAAAAGAACCATTAAAAAGTCAGTTAGACAATAATAGATACGGATATTAGGTTCTAAACAAATTAAAAATACGTAGAAATAAATAAGAACAATATATACATAGAAGTAATGAATTCATAAAAATGAACGATTTACAATAAAAACACACATGGAATGAAATAACATATACACGAAAAAAAAAACTATAATAATTTTAATTTTGTATAAATGTGGAGTGTAGCTAAGGAAGTGAAGTCCGAGGCTAGTGAAAGTTGGCTTTCGGTAAATGCTTGTATGGAAGGTGCCATTGTTATAGGTGATTAGCCTGTCCAAAAATGGCAATCGATTGTTTTCCTGCATC
>NC_061831.1:10882265-10892265 GCF_019202785.1 Penaeus chinensis
GTGGAATTTCAATTTTGATATATTTTTCTCACGTTCCTTGGGGAATCGAGGGATCCCCGGTGGACTGGCTGAGGACAGACGCTACAGTTGGCCATCGTAGTGCATTTCCACAATATTTTGTCTACATTTTCTTCGTATACTCCCCCGGGTTATAATAATGAGAGAGAGAGAGAGAGAGAGAGAGAGAGAGAGAGAGAGAGAGAGAGAGAGAGAGAGAGAGAGAGAGAGAGAGAGAGAGAGAGAGAAGAGAGAGAGAGAGAGAGAGAGAGAGAGGTACAAGAAACTGAACAATAAAAAAAATGAGTTAAGCATAGTTGCTAGATTCCGCCTAACTTCTACGGAAAAAAGCGAAAACAAAGAGTTGAGCACTAACTTTTGTAATCCTGAGTAACAGTAGCCCTTCATAGTTCAATGCTTAGATAAAAGGCGAAAGAGAGTCTGAATTCCCAGAGGATCGCGAAGTAAAACACGTTTGTTGACTGCTAGACCTGCTTCCCTTTATTGGTGGGACAAATACTCTTTACATTGTCTCCGTGACGTCAGAGAACAATGTTTAAGTTTAATGTAAAATCTCTAAGCTCTTAGCCATCACGACAAGGATGTGAAAGAATATAAAGTCAGCGTTTAATTAGATTTAGATCGTTCAATATCTTTTATTTGCTCAATTCAATAAAATGGATAAGGGAAGTAAAAGTGTCTTTCCAATATCAAGATTAAAAAGATCCATTACACCAAGATTAATGATGAAAATAAAACATCAGTGATGAAAATGATGTTGAAAATGATGATAATGTTGATGATGATGACAGTAATAAGGGCAATGTATAATAACAGGAATAATAATAAACATTAGTGATAATAATTATGATCATAAAGATAAATATTTTGATTCGGATAACTATAATAATATAATAATAATAATAATAATAATGATGATGATGAGGATGAGGATGATGATAATAACAATTATAGTAATGATAATAGTGATAATAATGATTAATAATAATAATGACAATAATAATAACAATGCTAACAATAACAACAACTACAATAATAATAATAATAATAATAATAATAATAATAATAATAATAATGATAATCAAAAAAAGATGAAGAATGAAGGTAATAATAATAAAAATAATGATACTAATAATAAGAGTAATACTAATTATAATAGCAATAATAATGATAATAGCATTACCAATACTGCTACTACTAATAATAAAAAAAACAATAATACTGATACCACTATTAGTACTACTAGCAATATTAATAATAATAACAATAATGATAATGATAATTGTATAAATTATAAAAAATCAACAATAATAATAATTATTATATTATTAACAATAATAATATCAACAATGATGATGACTATGATGATGATAAAATAATGACGATGATGATGATAATAATAATAACAATAGTAATAATAATACATATAATAATAACAATGATAATAATAATTCTTATTAATAATGGTAACAACAACAAAAACAATGGTAACAATAACACTAACAATACCAGTAATATCAGTAATAATGATGTTGATAATAACAATAATAATAATGATGATGGTAATTATAATGATGATGCTAATAATAATAATAATAATAGCAATAACAATATTAATAATAACAATAATAATAATAATGATAATAATAATAATAATAATAATAATGATAATAGTGATGATAATAGTAATGATAATAGTAATAAAAGAAATAATGCTAGTAATAATAACAGTAATGATAATAATGGTAGTAGTAATGATATGATAATATTGATAGTAATATCAATAATGATATTAATGAAGATGATGGTAATGATGATAATAATGGTAATATCAAGTATGAAAATCAAAATATCGTAATATCAATTATCATTGTTGTTCTTATTACCAATATCATCATGATCATTATGATTATCATTATTTTCGTTATCAACCGCATAATCATCATTATCGTTATTGTTATTATCATTCTCAATATCATTTATATCATCATCATCATATTGTTATTACTCTCATAATCATCATCATCATCATCATCATCATCATCATCATCATCATCATCATCATCATTTACTTATTTTTCCTGGCGTGACCAATGATGACGTTGATGAAGATGAATGAATCAATGTTGGAATTCCTTTAAATATGCATTTCATATTTTACCGTTACCTTCCCAGCACTTTGTGGTCGACGCCATGACTAAATTAAAAGGATAGGGATTTAGTTCGTGCGATTTCATATAAGGAAACGAATAAAGATTTTAATATTGTAGACTTAAATTAACAAATGAAATTGATCTGATTAGTGGTTTCGGCGATATCCGCTCCTTTGTTCGTCTGCCTCCTAACATTTTCGAATTTCGGGAAAAGAGCGGGAAACCTTTTTTGAGATATATCTGATCTCGAAAAAATAGAACCTGGCAACTCAACCCGGAGTCAGGAGCACTGCGATTCGCCAAGTCTTTTTTTCTGATTTTTTTTTTTTTTGAGAGAAGAAAAAAGTGTATGGCAATAAAGAGATTTTATATGAAATTTATAAATACCAAACGTATGTAATCTTCAGTAATAGGTTTCAGTTGATTAGAATAAAATAGGATAATAGGAGAATCGGAGCATCCCAGACTTCGGGGTGAGTTGCCAGCTTACAGTTTTCCTGAAAAGGGACGAACTCCCGTAAGCAATCATCTACAAACACTCTTTCTCTGTCTCCTTTTCTGTCTCTGTCTTTCTTTCATTCCTAATCATTAATGCATTTACAATCTCATTCACCCATTCACACACCCTTTCTCACCCTGACTCTCATTTATTAATATCACCCTCTTTCTCATCATCTTCCTTCCCTCCTCTCATTGATCTCTTAATAAATTATCTCTCCTTCCCTCTTCCTGTGTGCCTGGCAGTAAACACTGGCATCCCGTCCTCTGCTGGATCATCTGAATTTCCTGGCACTAACACTGCGAGTGCCACATTACACTTGCTCTACTGCCCTCGACCCCACTACGTCTCTGCCCTCGCCTGACCGGCGCCTTTAATCAAAGTGAACATTGTTTCTTTCTTTTCGGTGCGTTCGCTTGAGGGAAGAGAGGGAGGAGAACGAGAACATGAGAGGGGGGGGGGGAGGGAGGGAGGGAGAGGGAAAGGGAGAGGGAGAATGAGAGAAAGAGAAAGAGAAAGGGCAAGAGGAAAAAGGGAGAGGCAGAGGTAGAGATAGATAGATAGATAGATAAATGGAGAGAGAGAGAGAGAGAGAGAGAGAGAGAGAGAGAGAGAGAGAGAGAGAGAGAGAGAGAGAGAGAGAGAGTGATAGACAGACAGACAGAAAGACAGACACACACACACGCACGCACACACACACACACACACACACATGCAGATTATACACGCTAGTGATGTATCGGATATCCAAATCTGCATAACAATAAAAATCCGTATATATCTCCGCATCCCCGTATCTTAAAATGACTGACATCTGCATTCACGTCCGCATCCGTTTTTCTAATGATAAAACATCCGCATAAATATCCGTATCCGCAAATCAGAAATGCGGACACTTTCCTCTCGTCTTTCCTGAGTAGCTTCCTATCCTGTCTCGCTCTGTTTGTTACTTTGTCTCTGCATTTTCTCGCCGTTAGGGCCCTCTGTTTCTTCTCCATTTGTTCCCTCTCTGTCCTTCCGTTTATCACCCATTCACTTTCTGTCGGTCTGTCTCTTTTCCCCCACTCTCTCTTGATCTGTCTTTGTATTCCTTTTCACTCTCTCTTCCCCAGCTCTGTCACTCTCTGCCTCCTGTCCTAAGGAAAAAGATTCTATCTTCGGTAGAAATACATGCATTTCTGACGAAGATATAATCGAAACGGGTTAAATTCATCTCTTTCATTGAGAAGATATTCATTCTCACTTATATCTTTTCTACGATTGTCGAAGTTCACTCTTGCCCTCTTTCTGTATTCAAACTTTTCTCTATTCTCTCTAGTTCCCTCCTCCCCCTTCCCTTCTCTCTCTCTCTCTCTCTCTCTCTCTCTCTCTCTCTCTCTCTCTCTCTCTCTCTCTCTCTCTCTCTCTCTTTCTTTCTCTCTTACTCTGCCTTTATACTGTCTTTCATTTTCCTTCTCCCACTCACTCACACTCTGCCTCCCTCTGTCTCTTATTTCGGGTTATATCTCTATCTGTATTATATCTCTCTTTCTCTGGCTTCCTCTCCGTCCTCTTCCTCTTGCTTTATATGTGTTCTGCCTTTCCTTTCTTCCTTTTCCCTGCCAGAGTGCATGCAAGTCTATTGAACTTTATGCAGACATTCCTCGCTGGCCTCCAAATAACTTAAAAAAAAAAAAAAAAAAAACTTATTCTTATACATGGCGCTTCACAGGAAGCACTTGCGTCACTTCTGGGTTTATAAACTAGACTGGAGGTTTCGCACACAAAAGTTAGGAAATATATAAGTCGTATATAACACATGTAACATACAAAGACCCTTACATATGATATGGATATATACTAAAGAGATTAGCTGTGGATGATTACGTGCCTATAAATTTCCGCGTCAGCTTCCGGGCGGACGTCGAGATGTCATATCCGCAAATGCATCAACAAATCGGACTAATGTCGAAATCCTTGTTTTTATCTGCATCTGCAATTTCGTAAAATTCAAAATCACCGCCCCCCCCCCCAAAAAAAAAAAAAAAAAAAAAAAAAAAAATACATCCGCGGATCTCTCTCTGTCTCTCTCCATTTCTCTCTCTCTCTTCCTCTCTCTCTCTCTCTCTCTCTCTCTCTCTCTCTCTCTCTCTCTCTTAGCAGTGATGGCGTTTGAATAATAATAAAAGTAATTATAATACTGTTGATACTACAATTAGTAATACTACTACAACTAATCATAGAATAGTAACTGTGATATGATAATAGTAATGAAGATAATGATAAGCAATAATAGGTTTAGTTTGATTCCATTTGTTGCAATGGATATTCTTGGTGTGACATACTGTCTGTTTCATTTTGCTTCTAAGTTATCCTCTGTGTGCAAGGAATGGCCGGGGTTACCATCCACTGGCGGCGAGGGATTCGAACGCAGGTCAGCAAGATTGCTAGACGAGATTGCTACCGCTGCACCATACAGCACACACTGTAATAGTAGTATTAATGATAATGATAATAATGATAATATCAATAATATAATAATAATAATAATGATAATGATAATGATAATGATAACAATAATAAATGACGATGATAATGATAATAATGATGAAAATAATATTAACAATATTGATAATGATAATAATGATGATGATAATAAAGATATAATATGATAATGATAATAATGATGATGATAATAAAGATATAATATGATAATGATAATGATGACGATAATAATAATAATAATAATAGTAATAATAATAATAGTAATGATAATGATAACGATAATGATGATAATAATAATAATGATAACTATAATAATAATAACAATAATAATAATAATAATAATAATAATAATAATAATAATGATAATAATAATAATATT
Organism: Penaeus chinensis; assembly: GCF_019202785.1. NCBI lineage: Eukaryota > Metazoa > Arthropoda > Malacostraca > Decapoda > Penaeidae > Penaeus > Penaeus chinensis. The sequence continues at coordinate 10,887,799 of NC_061831.1, forward strand.
GATAATAATAGTAGTTATAACAATAATAGTAATAATAATAATAATAATAATAATAATGAATGATAATTATAATAACAATAATAATAATAATAATAATAATAATAATAATGATGATTAATAATAATAAAAATGATAATAATAATAATAATGAAATAATTATGATAATAACAACAATAGTAATAATGACAACAAAATAATAATAATAATAATAATGATAATAATGATAATAAAAAAATAATAATGATAATGATAATAATAATAATAAAGATGATAATAATAATAGTAATAATTATAATAATAATAATAATAATAATAATAATAATAATAATAATAACAATAATAATAAACACAAATAATAACAATAATAATGATTATAAAGAAAATAACAGTGATGACAACAAAGCAACAACAACAATAACATTATTATAATAATAATAATAATGATAATAATAAGAGTAATAATCATAATAGTAATGATAGGAATAATGATGATAATGATGTTAATAACAATGATCCTACTAATAATAACAATAACAATGAAGACAACAAAGACAACAACAGACCCATTTAACGGCTTAGGGTGATTTTAAAATGCCTACATTTCTGACGAACGAAGGGCCGACGAAGAAAACCATCCATTAATAATAAAACTATCATCATCATCATCATTATCATTATCAATATCATTATCATTATCATTATCATTATCATTACCATCATCATCATCATCATCATCATCATAATCATCATAATCATTATCATCATCATCATCATTATCATTATCATTATCAATATCATTATCATTATCATTATCATCATCACCATCATCATCATCATCATAATAATCATCATAATCATAATTATCATCATCATCATCATTATCATTATCATTATCATTATCATTATCATCATCATCATAATTTTAACATATGCTAGAATTTCTTCGCCTAACATTTTCATAACTTAATTCATGTGCATATATTTTCTGCACTTGACAATTTGACACTCATTTCGCGCGCCTGCAGGAAGACCTCTAATAAAAGACGCAATAACATTTCTTTCGTCAGCATAGAATGTTTACATCAAAAACACTTCCAGGATCCAGCCGGTTGGACTATAAGAAGGGGAATTCTAGTCTATTACCATTAAAAAGATATCTTTCCTGACAAAAAAAAAAAAAAAACAGCTTCTTGGTTAAAAAAAAGAAGAAGAAGAAAAAAAAAGCACTTTGCACGATGGATAAAAATAGCTGTTTACCTCCTAGTAAGTTTTTTTTTCCTCGTATTGTTTTTTGTTTTCTTATCAAATTTACAAGAAGGTGTGTTATTTATTTTTGTTGTTTTCCTGAAATTTCCCTTCTCTCTGGCTGTTTATTTCCTCTCGCTCCTGGCTTTGATGAATGACAAGACAAGAGGTTCTAACAAAAATAATGATGATAATAATAAAGGTAATGATAATGATAATAATTATAATAATTTTCATCATTATCATTGTTACGATTATTGTTGTCATTATTATTATTATTATCATTATTAGTACTATAACATTATTATTATAATTATTGCTATTATCATTATTAACAATTTCACTATCATTATTATCATTATCATTATTATCATCATAATTGCAATTGTCATCTTTCTCTATTTTATTATAACTATGATCATTATCATTATCATCATTATTATAATTATTATTATTATTATCATTATTATCATTACTATTATTATCATTATTATTATTATTATCATTATCATTTTTATTATTATTATTATTATTTTTTTTTTTTTATTATTATTAATATTATCAATATCAATACTAGTGTAACTATCGCTGTTATTATCAACATTATCATTATCATTATCGTTGGTACTATTAATAATACTATCATTATTTTCATTGTCATTGTTATCGTCATCATCATATCATTATTTTGCTATTAGTATCCCTATCATTATTATCATTATTACTATTACTATTATCCATATTATTCTTATTATCATTACTGTTATCCTTATTATTATTATCATTATCATTATTATCATTATTATCATCATTATTATTATTATTATTATTATCAGCATTGTTATAGCCATCACTATCATTATTATTGTTACCATTATTATTACAGTTGATGTTGATGATGATGATGATGATGATGATGATGATGATGATGATGATGATGATGATAATGTTAATGATAATGATGATAATAATAATAATAATAATGATAGTGATGAAGATAATAATAAGTATAGTTTACATACACACTTGCCTGACACGGAATATATTCAAGCGCACCTGCACATAAGAAGCCAGTTGCGCCGCACGCACCGCCGTCGGCCCGCAGCGCCAGCGCCGCCGTCGCCCTGGGTCAGGTGAGCGGTGGCACGGGGCGGCGGCGGCGAGACTCTGCCTCAGTAGTGGCCGCGAAGTGCGCGAAGCAGGAAGCGGGAGCTGCGGCCGGCAGTCTCGGCTGCTTCGGAAGAGCGGCCTCCTGCGTGCGAGCTGGCGTTGCTGAGAGCGCACTCTCTCGCGCTGCATATGTGGTCCAATTCCAAGAACACAGGAGGAAAAGAAGAGGTTTATTCTTATTCGGAGTAACAATTTTGCTAACAGTTAGAGCGAGTGAGGGAAAAATGGATAATCTTCGATTGAGATGAAGTGACACCACTGACAGTCGAATACAAACACCTGTTTCTAGTCAACATGAAACGTGCTTGAGGAAGTGGCTCTTTTCAAGTACAAATTTTATAAAACAATTTCATGCCATCGTTCACGGACTAACTTCGTGTGGCTTCGTTAACTCATACAAAGGAATATTTAAAAAAAAAAGAAAAATGATGAAATAAAGTTAAATCAAGTTAGCGCCGCCATATAGCAAAGTAAAGCATAGTTTGGTAAGTATGAAATAACGTTATCGTATCTTGGAAAGTTAGCATGCCTAAAGAAAGTATTAGTGTATGGAAAAAAAACTACAAAAAACAAAAACAAAACAAAACAAAACAAAGATAACAAAAAACGTCGAAATTATAATCATTCAAAATATCCAGTCTGTGCTCTGCGTGTAAGATTTGAATAGAGCGGGAGAAGGACCTTGCTGGCTCTGCGATGTTGACCCTCCTACACGGTGCTAATCTACTGTGAAGACAAAGGCAGTTTAAGCATTTTTCCCTCTTATCGTCGCTATTTTTTTCAGTAATTATTATAGACATCTTTCGCTTGCTCCTTCTGTTCGTCCGTCTTCCTTCTGTGTGGCCTTCCGGTGTTCTGGTCCTTGAGTCTCTCGCTCTGTAGAAATATCAGAAATGTCATGTCGCTATCATGATCACCATTGTCATCAACAGCATCATTCAGTACATGGTCACTTCCCTAACATCATTATTCGCGTCTTTTTCTAGATATCATATATATATATATATATATATATATATATATATACATATTACACACAAACACACACACACACACACACACACACACACACACACACACACACACACACACACACACACACACACACACACACCTACACACACACACACACACACAATATATATATATGTATAAATATATAAATACACACACACACACACACTTACACACACACACACACACACACACACACACACACACACACATATATATATATATATATACATATATACACACACATACATATATATATATACATATATATATATATATATATATATATATATATATATATATATATATATATATTTATATATATATACATTTCCGAGGGAACATTTTTTTTCTTGAAACTCGATCTCGAAACCGATATTAACTGATAAAAGAGGCAATTACGCCACGTGTTTCTGGGCTGCGTTCCGCTTGATTATTCCCGGAGGCAATCGAAGGAGCCGATTTATAGTTTCATTTGTAATCATTTAAAGTGCCCGACACACGGGTACTCGCTGCATACACTTCACGATATACAGCCCATTGGTGTATCTAATTTTCCCTTCCGTGGAAAGAAAAGTAAGACTTGGCGAGGTGCGAATCGGCCTTTAAACCGAGGCCATTATGATCGGGAAAGTAAAAAATGGGCTCTTGTTGTTTCGTTTATTAATACTGATAAGATGTACTGGAGGTATGTATGTATGTATGTATTTGCGTCCTGTCAGGCGGTAGGCTTAAGCCCTGCCTGCATAATCTCCGCGGGGTAAAGCATACATTAGCTTGGGGGAAGCGTATATTGTACAGAAGTTTGGTGTGTGAGAACGCATATGTATGCAAACGCTCTGCCTTAGGTTAACGATCGTTAAATGCAGACGTGTCCAACTCTACGAAAATGTGCAAATGATGAGTACTTGCTCAACTGTGAGCCATTAATCTCGGATTTCGGTGCCGGATACTAAACGGATCCAGGAAATGGTAATGGACATTTTACATTACTTGCGGGATCCGTGAAAATTCCACGAGAAAAAGAGGTCCTACTTT
>NC_061831.1:10902265-10907265 GCF_019202785.1 Penaeus chinensis
AATAAAAAAAATAATAATAATAAATAAAAAAAATAAAAAAAATAATAAAATAATAATAATAATAAAAAATAATAAAAAAAATAAATAAAAAAACAAAACAACCCCCCCCAAAAAAACAATTAAAAGAAAAAAAATTAATAAAAATTAAAATGAAAAATATAATAAGAAATAAAAAAAAAAAAGTTAGAAATTGAAAAAATTGGAAATTTGGAAAAAAAAAAAATTAATAAAAAAAAAAAAAAGTTTTGAAAAATATAATTAAAAAAATTAAAAATTATTTTTTGGGTTAAAAAAAATTTTTTGGTTTTTAATTTTAAAATGTAAAATTATAAAAAAATAATGGGGTTTAAAAAAATTAATTATTTGTAATAATTTATTAAATGTTTGTAATTGGGTTAAAGAAAAAAAATTTGAAATAAGGGGGAAATAATTGGTAATAAGATAAAAAAAAAAAATTAATGGTAATTGTAAAAATTTTAAATAAAAATTAAAAAAAATAAATTTAAAGAAATTTTTTGGGAAATAATGATAATAATGAAAAATGAAATAAAAATTTAAAAAAATTTTAAAAAATAAAATGATTAAAGAAAAATGTAAATAAAAATTTTTAAAAATAATAAAGGTAAAAAATAATAATTTAATTTAAAAATGTTATGTAAAAATAAATAAAAAAAATTTGGGTTTTGGGTAAAAATATAATAAAAATAAAAATAATATAATAAAAATAAAAATAAAAATAAAATAAAATTATTTTATAATAAAATATAAAATAACAAAAACCAAAACAACAACAAAACAACAATAAAAATAAATTTTAAAATAAAATAAAAAAAATTAATAAAAATTATGGTAAAAAATTTTTTAAAAAAAATAATTTTATTTGGGTAAAAGAAAAATGATTAAAAAAAAAAGAAATAATGAAATAAAAAAAAATTGTAATAAAAAAAAAAATATTTGTAATTGGTAAAAAAATTTAAAGAAGAAATAATGATAATAATGATAGTAAAGGAAATAATAATAATAACAATAATAATGATGATAATAATGATGATGATAATGATAACAATAACAATAACAACAACAAAACAACAATAATAATAATGATTATGATAATAATGATAATAATGATTATAATATTGATAACGATGATAAAATACTGAGATATAATAAAAATGATACATATAAAAATAGAACCAGCATATATCAATAATGCAAATTAGCTCAAACCGAAATCCAACGTTGCAACAGAGAACTAGACTACATTCTACATATATTATTCAACGTATATTCATTTATTCATATTACTCACATTCAATCCATTTATTTCTGAACACTCGCACGGGTCGTTCGCCTGGCCTCGCACACCCGCGTGCTCGGAAGTCAACAACAGAACCGACCTATATAACTTGAGACTCAATACAAGGGCGAGAAAGGAAATCTCATCCCTCTCACTTATGCATGTCTCTAACCCCTCTGGCGCTACAATGCTCTGACATCACATAAATCACCTTTGGCATGCGGTGTCTGTCTGTCTGGAGGGGAAAGAGAGAGTCTACCTGTGTAAGGATAAGGTGCAATAGCGTGCCGAACGTGTATTTTACTCGCGACGGGAATGCAAGGTTGAAAGTTCCTTCCCGACCTCCTCGTGTTCGAATCCAAGACGAAACGGCGTTACTCTTTTTTCGGATTGGTTGGGAAGGATATCAATTTTCAAAGTTAGATTAGCTTTTGGCAGCCGAGTCGGAAAGGAGAGTAAGAGAAGTGTTGATATAAAGAAAAGCCAAAGAAAACAAAAAGAGAGAAAAAAAAGGCAATTTGATTTGAATAAACAGAATGCCAGAGTCTTGTATTCAAATGACAGTAGTGAAATAACTGTCTGGGTAGGTTAGTTTCGAAATTTACTGAATACATGATCAGGAACAGCGACTGAGCGTTAATTAACCTCTGGGGACGTGAACTAACATGCTATATCCCCCCCCCCCACTCCTCCCCCCCCCCCAAAAAAAAAAAAAAAAAAAACAAGATTATTTCAAGACACTTAATAAATTCGCCAATCTCTCATTTTTACAAAATTAAACATTTGATAAAAAAGAAAGAAAGAAAAGAAAAGAAAAGAAAAAAAAAAAAAAAAAAAAACGTGTTTTCGACGCGGACCCAGAACTAACGTAAACATTATGCAAAAACTTTCAAGATGAAGCCAAGACTCAGAAGCAGCTGCTCATGTTAACTCGAGATAACGTGTCGTTATATTTTATGTTAGAATAGTGATAACGATAAGAATATTTATGGCGATTAAAGTTATTATGGTTACGATGATGATGGTGATGTTGATGGTGATGATAATGATTATGGTGATAATGAATGTGATGGTGATGATTAATGTGATAGTGATAAAGATGGCTATGATTGTGATGATGGTGATGATGGTGATGATGAATGTGATGGTGATGAGGATAATGCTGGTGATGATAATGATAATGGTGATGCTGATTGTGATAATGATGCTGGTGATGATGATGGTGTGATGATGGTGATGATAATGATTATGGTAATGAATGTGATAGTGATGATGGTGATGATTCTGATGGTGAAAATGAATTTGATAATGACTGTGATGAGGATGATGGTAATGATGATAATGATGATGGTGATGATGATGGTGATGATGATGATGATAGTGATGACGATAATGATTATGGTGATGAATGTGATGATGATGGTGATGATGATAATGATGATGATGATGATAATGATTATGGTGATGATGAATGTGATGGTTATGAATGTGATAGTGATGATGGTGATGATTCTGATGGTGATGAGGATGATTCTGATGGTGATGATGGTGAAAATGAGTGTGATGGTGATAATGAATGTGATGATGATGGTGATAAATGTGATGGTGATATGGTGATGATAGTAATGAATATGACGATAATATAATGATGACAATTATGTGTTGAATTATGAGAATAACAATAATAAAAATGATAATGATAATTATAATAATTGATGATAATAATGGTAATCATAATAAAAATGACAGTAAAAATTATAATTATAATGAAGATGATACGGATAATAGCAATAATACTATGATATTAGGTAATACAGGTAATGATGACAACAATGAAGATGATGATAATAACAATAATAATATAATAATAACAATAGTAATGATACTAATAACAGAATAAGAAAAGTAATAATGATAGTAATAATAATGATAACAATATTAATAATGATAATAATAATATTAATAATAATAATAATAATAATAATAATAATAATAATAATAATAATGATAATAATAATGATAATGATAATGATAAGGATAATAATAATAGTAATAATGATAATAATAATGACAATAATAACAAAAATAGTAATCGTAATGACAGTAATAAAAATAACAAAAATCAAAATAATACTAATAACAATAATAGTTGTAATGATAACAATAAAGATAATGATCATTATCATTATTATCATATGATTATTAATATGATTATTATTGCTATCATCATTATTATATTACCACTACTACTACTACTACTATAATTACTATTATCATCATCATTATCATTATTGTTTTCATATTGCTATTACTCTTATTATTATAACTGTTATTGTCATCGTTTCTATCATTATTCCTCTTAGTACTATCATTATTATTATCGTTATTATTATTATCATCACTATTGTTTTTTATAATTATCATTATTATCATTTTCTTCTTCTTATTTTATTATTATTGTTATCATTACTATTATCAGTATTGTTTCATTTATTGATATCGTTATCATTGTTATTATCATTATCATAATGGTTATCATTATATTATTGTTATTTTTATAAATTTATCATTATCATTATTATTATTATTGTTATTAGTAGTAGTAGTAGTATAGTATTATTATTATTATTATTATTATTATTATTATTATTATTATTATTATTATTATTATCATTATTATCATTATCATTATGACTGTTACCACTGTTATTATCATTATTATCATTATTATTATTATTATTATTATTATTATTATTATTATTATTATTATTATTATTATTATTATTATTGTTATCATCATCATCATCCTCATCATCATCATCATCATGATTATCATTATTACATTTTTTATTATTATTATTGTATATGTAAATATATATTTTTTATCATTTTTATTATCATTATTATTATCCTTATCATTATCATTACTATTATTATTATTATAATTGTTGTTGTTATTATTATTACTATTATGATTATCCTTATTATTATCATTATTATTATTATTGTTTTTGTTATTATTATCATTACTGTTATTATTATCATCATTATTATTTTTATTATTATCATTATCATTATTCTTATTAATTTCATTACTATTATTACTATCATTATCATTAATATCATTATTGTTATTCAACCTTAGTAATAATAATGATAATGATAATAATAATAGAAATACAATCATTGTTATTATCAGTATTATCAGCATTATCATCATTATTACTATGATTGTTTTTATTGACATTGTTTTTTATTATTATTATTATTAGTCGTAATAGTAGTAGTAGCAGGTGTATTATTATCATTATTATTCTCATTCTCATTATTACTATTATTATTATCGTTGTCAATATTCTAATTTATCATTATCATTATTCTCATTATCGCTTTCATGATTATTATCATTATTATTATCATCATAATAATTTGTTATCATTGTTATTGTTATTATTATTATTATTATTATTATTATTATTATTATTATTATTATTATTATTATTATTATTATTATTACCGTTTTAATCATTGTTCATATTGTTACTATTATTCTTATTATTTTTATTATTGTCATTCTCATCTTCGTCGTCATTATCACCCCTAACATTAGTGCTGCTAGTGAATAACTATGAATAAAATCTATTTTGGCATCCGTATTAAAGGTTATATCATCATCAGCAGGAGAATCATCGTGATTATGTCT
>NC_061831.1:10937265-10942265 GCF_019202785.1 Penaeus chinensis
TTTCTTGAGACTGAACACAGCATAGTCTCCCATGACTCTAGAAGCAGCCTCATGCCGTGGCATATGACCCCAGGCGCGCCATCAGGAGGGAACAAGAGAGCTAGACCTACAGAATTGTCAGGTCGGGTCCCGCTCAAGTTTTTCTTCCCTTCTGCCATTTTCGGGAGCTGTGGGAATCAATATCCCCTGGTCATATCGGAAATTGCTCCTTGTTGTTATTTTTGTTATTTTTCATGGTATTTTATTATTATTATTATTATTATTATCATTATTATTATTATTATTGTTGTTATCATTATTACTATTATCATTGTTATTATCATTATTACTATTATCATTGTTATTATCATTATTGATGTTGTTATAACATTATCATTATCATTGTTGAAGTTGTTATTATTATTATACTGTTATCATTTTTGGAATGTTGTTGTTTTGTGATTACTATTATTGTTATTGTTTTTTGGTTGTTGTTATTATTATTGTTATTGTTTTTCTTATCGTTATCATTAATGATTATTATCACCTCCATTTGCCACCAAAAAACAATATATATTTGTGTATACTGAGAGTTTCTATCCACATTGTTTTATGAAACTTTTACTCACGTGGAGAGAGTCAGGCTCGGAAGTGGATGCTGCGAGGTCGGAAGTCCCTCGAGAGGCCTGAATCTGAGTCATCGAATCGAGAGGAGACATCATTATCAACACAATCCTATTTCTTATTACTGTGATTATCATTCGTGGTGTATTAAGTAAACAGGCAGCATTCGGGATTTCCACACTACCACCTTCTCCCTTGGTGCTGATAAGCGGGGTTTAAGTCTGGGATTGATTAATCCAGTTATAACGTGGCGGCGCGATCAGAGTTGAATAACAGATGGCTAATTCCAGTGTGTATTATCTCTCGTTAACATTCGCCTTGGCTTACAGTACACCAGATAAGATATTAACTAAGATATAAATAAAGGAAATTAATTAATAAATAACGTCGATATAGATAAGAGAAATAAATGAATTCATGAATGAGTGTTCACGGTCTGAGATTTCTGTAAAAAATAAATAAAAGCAATTATCGACTGGAGTCCAAAGTGACCCTCCGACAAATTGCCGTAATAGTATTAAAAGTCACTTAAACTCGGCGCCATAGAGATCAAAAGATTCTTCTCAAAAAGACGGAAAGAGAGAAAGAAAGAGAGAAAGGAAAAAACTCTCGCAAAATAAAACTGGAGGTAAAAAAAAACAAGAAAAAAAAACCCCAGCGAAATCCTGAAGGGACGACGAATTTCTTCAAAACAAAAACAAATCCAATAAAATACACAAAGAAAAGTAGCTAATTCTGGAGACTGCGTTCGTCCCTTTTAAAGCTGAAATCAAGAACCCTGGAACTAACCTTCAACCGCAGCTGTGCTCCAGGCAATCGGTGTTTTAAGACGAAAAATGGTATTAACACGATGCCTGACTGGGAGAGGCTTAGTATTTCGGTCAGATTTGCGGATCAATAAACCGTAAAGCCTTTAAATATTGTGATGCCAAGAGGTACATAAGATGGTAAAATTCGAATTACAAATTAAAAGGATGTCAATATGAGTTAGATATCACAAAATAGGTGATATTAATGATGAAAATTATGAATAAAGAAAGCGGGGTTCGAAAAAGTGTTATACCGTCACTTCATCACAAGCGTACAAAAAAAAGAGAGAAAAAAGATGACTAATAAAAAATAAAAAATAAAAAACTAATCAACTAAAAGCTCCAATGAAAACAGAAACTAACCTAAAAACAAAAATAACAATAACAAACACAAACAAAATCACACACAAGCTAGCAGCAGAATGAAGCCAAACACATTAATTATTACAGTTAGTATTAACATTACGATTTTCATGATTATATTGAGGATGTAAACCTTCATAATAACATAACATTTTACAACCCTGAAATTTAAAAAAAAAAAAAAAAAAATCAAGTAAATACCGGTTTCTAGAAGCGACCAAGAGGGTAAATATCTGTGCTTTCTTGTCTCACGTTATTTCTACAATACTTTCAACATGATGGCTTATGCACAATATAGCCCTGCACTCAAGGGGGAAAGAAGACCTTCATATTTGCAAATGGAATCTAAAATCTCATGGAAGTAAAATCTCTTGGAAGTCCTGGCATTTTCTGTCGCAGTGTAGGAGGATTTATAAAATACTAAAGACACCGCCCAAGCAAGGCTACAAGGAAATCAATCCACTCACCATAATCATACATATACATACCCTATACATATATATATATATGTATATACATATACATATATATATATACATATAAATATATACAAATAGATGCTTATATGTGTGTGTGTGTGTGCGTCTGTGTGTGTATGTGTAAATGTATATTATATATATATATATATATATATATATATATACATGTATATATATATATATATATATCTATATATATATATCTTTATATATATTATATAAATGTATATATATATGTATATGCATACGTATATATATATATATATATATATATATATATATATAGTTATGTATGTTTGTATATATATATGATAAACATATATACATATCTATGTACTTATATAAATGTATATATACACACATTTGTATATGTATGTTTATATGCATATGTATATATGTGTTTATTTGTTTTTTTCTTATTTCCTCTCTTTTTTTTTTTTTTTTTTTATATACATATACATATAATATATATATATATATATATATATATATATATATATATGTATATATATGTATACATATATATATATATATATATATATATATATATATATAGAGAGAGAGAGAGAGAGAGAGAGAGAGAGCGATAGTGGTTGATATAGAAATTGAGGCATAGATAGAAATAGAGATAGACAGTTAGATAGATGGTTAGATAGATAGAGAAAGAGGGGCTGACAGGCAGAAAGGTGGATTATCGAACACACAAGAAAACTCACACTCACATTTATACTAACACTCACCCACACACAAACACACAGACTCACACACACAAACACACAGTCACACACACACACACACACACGCGCGCGCGCTCACACAGACAAACACACACACACACACACACACATTTACTCCCACACCTCCATACATACTCACGATCATACTAACTTAAATAAAAGGTATAAAAGAGAACCGCATTATGTGTGTTTACATCACATGCGACTTGATCGTTTTTTATCCCCTTGAATCCTATTGTACATCCAGTTTCAGGAAAGGACAAACTGGCAACCCACCCTAGAGCATTCCGACTCTTTTTCTTCAAATCTAATCAGCTAACAATGAGAGAGAGAGAGAGAGAGCGAGAAAGAAAGACAGAGATAGAGAAATAAAAAGAGAGAAAGAAAGAATAAAGCAAAAAAAAGAAAGAAAAAGAGAGAAAAAAGGACAAGAGAGAGAGAGAAAGAGAGAGAGAGAGAGAGAGAGAGAGAGAGAGAGAGAGAGAGAGAGAGAGAGAGAGAGAGAGAGAGAGAGAGAGAGAGAGAGAGAGAGAGAGAGAGAGAGAGAGAGAGAGAGAGAGAGAGAGAGAAGGAGAGAGAGAGAGACCGTGAGAAAGAAAGACAGAGAGAGAAATAAAGAGAGAGAAAGAAAAAAAAAAAAAAACAGAAAAAAGAAAGAAAAAGAGAAAAAAGAGATGGAGAGAGAGAGAGAGAGAGAGAGAGAGAGAGAGAGAGAGAGAGAGAGAGAGAGAGAGAGAGAGAGAGAGAGAGAGAGAGAGAGAGAGAGAGAGAGAGAGAGAGAGAGAGGGAAGGAGAGAGAGAGACCGTGAGAAAGAAAGACAGAGAGATAAATAGAGAGAAAGAAAGAAAAAAAGCACAGAAAAAAAAGAAAAAGAGAAAAAAGAGAACGAGAGAGAGAGAGAGAGAGAGAGAGAGAGAGAGAGAGAGAGAGAGAGAGAGAGAGAGAGAGAGAGAGAGAGAGAAATGAAAGTTCCTTCTACATTAGAATTGTTTATATACTGTCGCTTACAGCTTTTTGGAGTAAAATTATACCTATTCTTTATTCTTTTTTTCAAATAGCTAGCTTTCCTCCGCCTTTTCTTCCTATTCTACTAAGGAATCCTTCTCCCCATTTACTTCATTTGAACAATTTGAACCACTTAGAAGCAGACCACGATGAGGATTTTACACTAACTACGAAATAATTACTTCAATTATATAACATAATTAAGTTGCCATTATTGTTATTATATTTCTTCTTGTGATACACTCACCGCAAATCCTCATTTGAGTCTTGCATCCCTATAAAAGCTCATTTCGACGCCATTATCGACGCACATTTTGACATTTATTTCTCGGAAAGAAATTTATTTTATCCACGCCTGTTTCATTACATATCTTCATTAAAACTTTACTGCAAACGCATTTTCTCCTTCCAGTCTTTTCCTCATATCCTGCGCCATGTCCCAGTTTTGCATTTTTTACGGTTATACTTCTTATATAAAGTCTTCGTTTAAAAAGACCCGGGCGAGATTCTAAAAAAGAGTAAACATGTTACATGTGGCGTGTCTGGATCAACAGGAAAGTCAGTAATACCTTAAAATGAACTCTTTTTTTTCTTGCGCAGTTCCGCGTACTAAGAACAAGTATGAAGGCCATCAGTACAGCAGCCCACATAGTAGAACGTGCATAGAGATTCATTACTATCCGATTCCAGCGGTGGTTGGGCGTGGCGGGGAAGTCAATAAGCAGAGAGTGTCAGCGGTAAACAACGTGGATCGTGGTTATAAGAGGGATTGACGGGGATGGATTAAAGTAGGGAAGTGCTAAAATAAAATAAAATAAAATAAAAAAACCGAAGTAGAAGAAAGCAGTGAAAGTGACATGGACACACACACACACACACACACACACACACACACACACACACACACACACACATCTAGGAATGCCTATTAAAGAGCTAACAACTTCACTACTATTCAGTATTGGCACGGGAGAAAAACAAAAAGCCCCAGATTCCCCAGATT
>NC_061831.1:10949765-10954765 GCF_019202785.1 Penaeus chinensis
AAATGGCTACAATCAGTCGAAATCGAATTTGGCATTACTGACAGTCAGTGCCTGGGGCAAAGAATGTGAGGAGCATGCTGTTGCAGCAGGCTCCCACGGAGCTGATGGATCCAAAGTAACATATAGTTTGGCACCAGCGACGTCGCAGGAGTTGCCAGAACGAGGTCGCAAGCAACAGTGAGCTGCCTTAGGTTCCGGATTTTTCCTTAAGGTTGATTACCGAAGCCTTTTCATATTATAGATGCCTCAAGGCAGTGGATTGTTTTGTGTAAGAATAGCTCCCATAGAGTTTGACTTTACACAGATTGAACTGCAAGGCCTTCATACACATATGAATGCGCGCACATGGACACACTCACGGATTTGCATATATATCGAACCTAGATATGGCAGTGGGTGAGTCTATCATAGATACGATAATGGGTTGGGAACCACCAACAATGATTACCTAACCAACTACTCCCCTGGGGAAGGACCACAGGCCAGGCACTCCAGTATAAAGACCAAGCCAACTACATGATGTCAACATAGCGTCAAATAGTGGTCAAACACCGTGTGTGTGTGTGAGTGTGTGTGTGTGTGTGTGTGTGCGTGTGTGTGTGTGTGTGTGTGTGTGTGCACAGACACACAGGCGGTTTGAGAACCACCAACGATGATTACCTAATCAACTATTCTCCTGGGGAAGGATAATGGGTCAATCACCCCAGTATAAGGTGTCATGGGTGATTTTAATGCTGAAGTTGGCTCAGAGAGATGGAGAGACTGTTGGACTGCACGGTCTGGGGAAGCAGAATGAATGTGGAGATAGACCTAAACCCTAGACGATAATATCCATGGATTAGTCCTGGTGATAGA
This sequence comes from Penaeus chinensis, assembly GCF_019202785.1. Lineage (NCBI taxonomy): Eukaryota > Metazoa > Arthropoda > Malacostraca > Decapoda > Penaeidae > Penaeus > Penaeus chinensis. Next base: position 10,950,621 of record NC_061831.1, read on the forward strand.
GCCAGGAACCAAATGTTATGATCAGTTCAAGATACCGGAACACAATCAAAAACTCTTAAGCACGTATAGGTGCAGATGCAAATTCAGACCACAACCCATTACTTTACAAACCAGAGCTCAAAGACCTGCTATGAAAACGGCATCTCAAAACAGAACCCCGTTCAATATGAACTTGTAAACAATCTCTGATCAGTGATCCTTTTTCTCAAATTGCATCAAAACAGCCGACGGTTGCATTCTCCACAAGACCGAGGATGTCAGTGCTTGGTGGGAAGAGTATGTTTAAGAACTTTTTGATGATGAGCAAGAGCCAGAAGATCTAGTTCTGGAAGCTGTCACATCTGGTCTACCAATTCCGAAGTCAGAAGTGCATTGGTCAGCAAATGAAATATGGAAAAGCTGCAGACCCTGACTGTGTATACATCGAAATGCTCAGTGTCTTAGGAGAAAAAGGCATTAATCGCATCATCCTAAATTACATATACGAATGAGGCAAGTTTCCTAAGGAAATGACGAAATCAGTATTTATTGCCGTGCCGAAGGTCCCAGGAACAATTGAGTGCTCACAATATTGCACAGTTAGTCTAATGTCGCAAGTTCTTAAAAGGATCAGAAGACCCAGTTTGGGTTTATGAAGGATAAAGTTATGAGGAATGCTATCTTCATAATGAGAATGCTTGTCGAGAGAACCATCCAAAACAGGAAAACATCTACCTAGTTTTCATTGACTATCAAAAACATGGTTTGATAAGATCTGACACTTAGAATTGTTCGAAATCCTCGCAAATATCCGGGTAGATGATAAAGAAATGACACTAATTCAATCAGTCTACAAAGAACAACGTGCAGCAGTTCGCATATCCAATGGAACAACGAACTGGTTCAAGCGAGGTATGCAACAAGGTTGTGTGATGTCACCTGACCTCTTCAATCTATACTCCTGAGGGAGATTTAGGATCGCCAGGAGGGAATCGTTATCAGTGGTTGCAAGATCAACAACTTTCGTTATACAGATGATACAGTTCTCATGGCCACATCTATGAATTACCCCGCAAAACTTTTTTATGCTGTTGTGGAAGCCAGCAAACCCCCTTGCCCTCCATGTCAACAACGAGAAAACAACTTAAATGGTAGTTTCAAAGCAGAGGTCCTACCAACTAGGTTATTGAAACAAGGAGAAATAGAAATCCAACAGGTCTCCTTCAATTTTTTAGGAGCTTTTGTCACCTCTGATGCTCGTTGCAGCAGGGATATCAGATGCAGAATCAGATTAGCAAAAGATGCATTCTCCAAGTTCCGGAACATACCAACAGACCGCAAGCTCTCAATGCAAATAAAAATCGGACTCATTAAAACCTTTGCTTGACTCTCCTATATAGTGGCGAGTCCTGGACTTGATGACTGAAACTCGGAATAATATAAAGGCTGCTGAAATGTGGTTCTACTGCATGATGATGCGCACCCCTTTCACCGACCGAGTATCCAATGAGGAGATCCTCAAAAAAGTTGGACAGGAACACGTGCTTCTAGAAGTGATCTGAGTATGACAACTCAAATTCCTCAGACATGCAGTCCGTAAAGTCACATTAAAAAGCCTTAGCCTAAGCTGTAAAACTGAAGGCAAGCAAACTCAAGGTAGACCGAAAATAACATTCCACGATGATTTCAATATACAAACATTTCGATGCCTTTGGGAGAAATATCGACAACGTGAAACATGGGGTTAAGTAGTTCGTCTAACACCGTATCGGTGATGCCACAGAAAGATATATATATATATATATATATATATATATATATATATATATATATATATATATGGCCATCATGACTTTGAAATTATTGAATTTGTCCTGCCAGGGCGAAATAATGTGAGGAGCTACCCATGCAGCAGGCTCCCTCTCTCCACGGCAAACACCAGTAGCGAGGTTGCAAGCGACAACAAACTGCCTTAAGGACTCCGGCTCCGGGTTTTTCCTTAGAAAGCATTTTCATCTTATAGCTGCCACAAGGCAATGGATTGTTTTGTATAGGTGAATTGCCATAGCCTTTGACCATACACGAACTGATCTACAAGGCACAAATTGGTCCAGTGATGAAGCATTTGGCACCAAGCCAATCCAAGACAAGAGCCCCGTTAGCGTTTTCTTGTTAGATTTATCTAATATATGTAAATACGTGTATGTGCTCTCATGTGCACACATGCGCGATGTGTGTATGAATGTACACACATACACACATGCACAGATATAATGCAAGCAAAAAAGAGGGAAAAAAAATCACATGAATGATAGAAAAAAATAAAGGTTTTTGACTCAACTCTAAAATACAAAATATATAAACATATTGTATTAACATACAAAACTCGAAAACACTTACCTGTAATGTAAGAGACCCGGGGCTTCCCACTCCGCCCTGTCCTTTCGTCGCTCTTGATCGACCTCTAGGTTTCTTTGTCCTGTTTCAAGGCTTCTAGTTTCTCCTATGTTGTCATTACTCCCACCTCATGCGAAGGCTTAACCAAGGTGGATAGACGGAACAGAAACTGATTTTATTTTTCATTTTGTTTTCTCCATATATATATATTTATGTATATATAAACACATATACATACATATACACATATATATGCATATATATGTATATATATATATATATATATATATACATATACATGTATACATATATACTTATGTATATCTATATTTGTCTATCTATATATACACATACATATGTATACATATACATTATGTATATATATACACACACATATACAGACACTCACACACACATATACATATACACATATACGTGTGCGTGTATGTAAAATCGCAGAACAGTAATATTAATAGCAATAATAACATGTGATTGAGTACGATAGAATCACAGTAACTATAACCATTTTCTGCAGTTCGAAATGCACATCAATAAAAATTGATAATCAATTACTCTTACTACATTTTGAATTTTGTTCAGCAATTTAGTTCGTAAGGAATGGGATTACCAATTTATAAAGCTTTTCTTTCCGTCTGTGCTCCCGTCTACGTATTTCGAAATATTCATACTGCATTATGAATTACGTCCTAATTCTGTTTACTGTTATGATATTTATAGTGGACGTTGCAGTTTCACATTTCAAAAGACATACAAAATGCCATTGTTACGGTATAAAATGCACTAAATCCTGATATATTTTGTGTCCTCAGGGATGTATATACTGAATGCTTTCTCTAGCCTGTTATATTAATTAAAACGGTATCAGAGACATTTTAATTAGTGAGTATACGGTACATCATGAAAATATGTCATTCTACTCACATAAGAAAAAAACAAAAACAAAAAAAAACTAATCTATTGCCGTCGATGCATCTCTCAGAATATTTGTAATTCATAAATGGGATATATATGCTATTTATTTTTCTATCTCTTCGTTCATTCATGTATTATTTTACTAATTTATCTAAAAGACGTTCCCCCGGCCACTCAGGTCGATACTGCAACTGGTTTATCGGGCAAATTGCTTCGGACTTCAGCAGCTGAGTCATTTAACCAACACACTCCCCGGAATTCGAGATAAGTTTTGTGTTCACTGGGTGTGGATAAAGGCTAAATTGAGGTTGACGATGTATAACTGGGAATTTCTTCGAGTTCCAAAAAATCTAGGAAAAAATATCGACAATAATAAGGCGGTTTGATTTTAAGCAACGGATATCTATTTAATACACTTCTAATTTCTATGCTTCTTAGAATAAAGGGAAATCAGTAAGAGAACTTTAACAATTCGTCCAGGAGTTTGAGACAGATGAAGGACCCCGTCAAAGTAAACCGTATTTCGAGTCACTAAAGAAAGTTGGACTTGAAATGGATTGTCTCGGATATATTGCGCTTTTGACATAATTTCTTGCTCCTTGCTGCTGTGACTTCAAGGACAGTTAAGGATATTTAAAGAGGATCTATTTGCGACGGAGCGTGAGAAGTTTTGCCAGTAATTTACCTCTAATAGTAGTGACCTTACAGTATTTGAACTAGAAGACGCGCGGGCGTCACACACACACACACACACACACACACACACACACACTCAATAGATCTTTATGTTTTGTTAAACAACATAAGGAAGTCTGTGAAAAATACAGACGGTATTT
>NC_061831.1:10962265-10969765 GCF_019202785.1 Penaeus chinensis
AAAAGGTAAAATGCAACTAAATGTTTTCACATTTCTTAATCTGGTTATAGAACGTTTTTTTTTTTTTTTTTTCATTATGTTTCTTTCACATGAGTAACTGTAAGATAAGTCAAAATTCTCCACTTACGTGTTACTCAGATTCCCCCCTTTTTTTATACTCGTCGTTTTTTATTTCTCAAGATGTCTGTGTTATTTTTTTTAACCACACTATCATTATACATTTCTAGTACTCCAAGCTGTTCCCTCCACTTTCTCTTACACCAGTGCTTACTTCATTCAAGTCATTTTAATGTATTATTCTTTACAGAACCAGATTATACAGTGACTCCATATAAGAATGGGACAAAATTAATGCAAAAGATTCCTTACTCCGTATCTGGTCCTGTGACGCACAGTTTTAACCGTTTCTGTATACATTAAACTCTTCCTCCTTCATGGTCTTGCATCATTTTTTTTTCGAGGAATTCGATCAAAGGCCTCAAGATCTGAAAGGGCAATATATCTGTCACCTTTCTGCTCCGATCTCTTCAAAGAACATTTCCAGGGAGAATATTAGATCAATTGTACCTCTCCGGTTTCCAAAAATCATGCTGCCTCTCTCCGCGAATAGGACTCGAGAGCCTAGATTTCGGCGTTGGTTGGAGTTACTAATATTTTATTCTATTCTTATGACATACTGTATAATGTGTGTATAAAATTACAACACAAGTCATAGTTATGCAGACTTAACTGAATTGCAAATGTTCGTCATAGTTATCAAAGAAATTGCAGATATCTTAATCCGAAGTCCGGGTTCTATCAACACATTCGAATACTCTTGAGACCAAATTGGATGGCTTACTAAAGTCAATACTAAACATTCACTAACTTTTTGTCTTATTAGAGAACAATGCAAATAGATTCAATCATCGACATGACATCATCGACCTCAGTAGGCTATGGTACATTACAAAGGTTTAAATAATAGTCAAGAACTCTTTAAATGTTTATAGCACGGCGCTATTTTGTTTTTAAGACACAGTTCTATAATTGTTGAATAATGATAATCAATTTGTTACTGATGTGGTATGTAAGTTAGCCAAGGGAATTTGAGTCATAATTTGTTAGAATTAACATTAATTTTAGGCAGAGTTTATAACTTCAGTAAATAGTGGTCTTTTCACATAATGAGATATCTTTCTTGTAAGTCTTGCTTAGTTACGCTTTTTTTTTTTCTTTTTTCTAACGAAGTGAAATCTTTATGCACAGACTGACGTAATTAAGAATCATATCAAAACATGATCATGATGAATATCATTCTGCCTGTAAGTTTATGCAAAATTTTGGACAAAGTTTTAAAGGGAAATTATGGTTACCTCATGTGCACACACACACACACACACACACACACACACACACACACACACACACACACCCACACACACACACACACACACACACACACCCACACCCACACCCACACACACACACACACACACACACACACACACACATACACACACACAGACACACTCACACACACACACACACACACACACATATATATATATAAATATATATTTATACATATTATGTACACACATGCGGCACATACATACAAATAAATAGATAGATAAATATATATACATATATGAATATACACACACACACACACACACACACACACACACTAAAGTTCTCAACTTTAATCCGTTTTCATCATTGACATTAAAGGAAATATTCCATATATTTAATTCATGCTGAATTTTGAATAATTTCATCCATCCATTTTTTTCTGTTGCATTCATGTACATCGTGAATATTTTACATGTACGCCTCTGACGTCATCGAGTCAATGTTTACATCTGAATTTATGAAAAAGAAAGAGCGACAGTGAGACATTCAAAGAAATCTTATTTACCTTTGCCTTTGAGTGCTTAGCCGGCTGTGTCGATGTCGATGTGTCAAGTCGATGATAAAACTTTGCAATGATCAAGAGGAAAGAAATAAAATTTTAAGTCTAGATGATACTGAGTATTTTTGATTATTTATTTATTTTTCACTTAATTAAGTATTTATTATCATTATTATTGTTGTTGCTGTTGTTTTTATTATTAATATTATCATTGTTGTTGTTGGTGTTATATTATCACTATTATTGTTATCATTATTCTTATTCTTATTCTTATTATTATGACTATCATTATTATTATTGGTTTTATTATTATGATTATTTTCCTGAACTTGGATGGTTTTCTTCTGTTCTTCATTCTTTTATTTTGACCAAACTATCCTACATATCAAACCTTCAGAATTGGCACTAGGTTAGAATTACCGGCATGTACTTCAGTATGCAGCAGTTTCAAATATCTAAGATTGTGTAATTTACATCATATTCTAAAAAAATAATTGATTAACATACAGATGGTGTGTAGTTTTTCGTGTGTGTTTACGTCTATCTATACAGTACATATTGTGTCTGTCTACGATTAATACATGTCTGTATAATATCCTCACAGATTCATTACCATCCGTATACAGAATTTTACCATCGACTTTGTCACGTATCTACTATACACTAGAAATTTCATTCAGTTCTATTGAAGAACAATACTGTCATATGCATGACCAAATATTCCAGGATAATTCTATTTAAAATGTTGTTTTCTGTCATATCGCTTTAACAAGTAATATCCAACATTAACAGTCATTACGATTCATCTGCCTATGAAATCAGCCCTTAATTGGCTGTCAGAAGCCACCAGTTGAGTCGTACTGAAGTTAACACAAGTTAACACTGGCAACTGATTACCTTGAGTTCGAATGCGCAGAGATTTCTAGCTTATAGCCATATGCAGCAGAATATCGAGGGATCAGAGTCCTTATCAGGGAAGAAAGGTACGAGGGAAATGACTTGCAGAGAAAGACAGCTTCTCTTTCAAAGGAAAAAAAAAAAAAAAAAAAAAAATGCCGAATTTCATTTCTAATCAATCTTGCGAAAGATTTCGTGTTCCATTTTCAGTTCAGGAATTCAGATCGGCGAGCAGTCGGATATCATTTCTTTATCCTTTCTTTTTTACAGATTGTATCGTTGTTTTGTTTTCAATCCGGGGACGAAGCTTAAGCAGGTGTCCATGATCTCAAAATCAAAAGTTCTATTCGTAAAAGTAGTGCACTGAGAAAGATGTTAAGACACGCCCGATATAAAACCCCAAAAGACGAAAGCAAATGATACGGCTGAAAATTGCACAGGACTGACGAGATCCGTTTTTCCCTCGAGCGGATATCTGCTTACACGGAAATCAATACACAAAGATGCAAGGAGACTATAAGTCCCCGACGAAGCAGTATTGGGGGCCCAGGATGCTCACCCAGTTATAATCGCATGCCGACATACGATCAGCTCGAGGGAGTAACTTTCTTATTGTCTTTTCTTCTTCCTACTCCATCTCTCTAGTCCCCCGGAATGTGTTTTTTTCTTATCCTCTCTCTAATATGTAGATTCACACACACACACACACACACACACACACACACACACACACACACACACACACACACACACACACACACACACACACACATGCAGACGCCACTACCTCTAGTGCTTCACCCCGTGTAGTTATTGTATCTGCTTAATTTGGACTTTGTTGTTGAACGTGACTTTAGTGTTTTCCTCGTTCATCTTCAGAACAAGCCTTTCTGTACTGAAATAATCTATTAGCTGCAATTCATTTAATGATTCGGTGAAAAGAACATTACAGTCTGCTAAATGTCCAAATGCTCATTCCTTATTTAAATAACCAGTGTCCTCCAGTAAACTTCTTAAATATTTCTTCTAATGAAGCTGAAATCAGTTTTAGTGTAGTGGTATATATATATATATTATACATAATTGTATATAATATATATATATATATTATATACATATTTGTATATAATATATATATATATATATATATATATATACACATATATATAAATTCCCAGTATTTTGCAATATATCTCCTTCTTTACAAATAGTCTATAATATTTCTGGTATTTGGAATAAGCTAAATGCTTTTTTTGTAATTGACGAATTTCACACACGTCCTACACTTATTCACTTATTTTCCTGACTTTTTCCGTTATTTGGGTTAGTGCGTTGCCGTAGTCTTTTGTTAAGAATCCACTGCAAAAGCATGTTTGTTCCTTGGCTGAAAGTAAACAGGATTTTAATGGCATGTGTGAATAATTTATATTTAACTGAATGGAGGCTTATGGATCAGCAATTCTTTGGACCCTTTGTATCCCTCACTTTTGGATTTTCAAAATAATTGCTGCACATTTTCCAAGATTCCAAGAAGAGTTTTGCTGTCGATAAGACCCTTGTTAAAAAGACTCGCTTGTTTCAGTACTGCCATTTCTCCTGTAACTATTGTAAGATATAAACTGTTTCCACCTTCTCCTGTTGTTTTCCCTCTTTTCTTGTCTTCTATTACCTTTCTTTCCTCTTTCGTGATACTTCGGACGCCTCTCATCACTGTGCCTTCTTCTTGCCTTAGTTGATAATTAAAACTGTAATTAGTCCCGATAAAAGTCTTCAACTACTCGAGCTTCATTCTTGTTAAATGTCACTTCACTGTGGAGTTTTCTTACACATGTTTGATTTTCCCTGTTCCCTGTCTCGCTCTTTCGTTTCTTTTTTTTTTTTTCTATGTTAAATTTATTTGCACTTTCCTTCTTCTTCTAATTCTTAGTCTTTGTCAGTTCTGCTAATTCTATTTTTCTCTTGCCAGACTCTTTTTCCCATGTTTAATTTCTACCGAATTTTTGCTGGTGCTCTGTTTTCAGGTTTTACCGCATTCTTATGTATGTACTTATATATATATATATATATATATATATATATATATATATATATAGTGCATATATACATACATGTACATATATATACATATATATACATATATACATATGTATACATATAACACACACACACACACACACACACACACACACACATATATATTCGTATATATACACAGACACACACACACACGACTGTATGTATGCTGCGCGCGCGCGCGTGTGTGTGTGTGTGTGCGCGCGTGTGTGTGTGTGTGCGCGTGTGTATTACAAATATCCTTGAGGTGCCCAAGGATATCCACCCTTATTATTCCTCCTTGATTCCCTTATTTTGTAACTAAGCTTAGCATTACGACCTTTAATAGCACTCTCATTTTGTCATTACTGTGAGCATTGAATCTATTCTCTTAGAAAGACGCCAGAATAAAAAGAGGAAAATGGAATAAAGAGTAAGAAAATAAAGAAAGACAAAGGAGGTGATGGAGAAAAAGAAACAGAAGGGAAATGAGGGAGATGACTGAGGAATAAGGAATAAGGATATAGAAAATGGGAGAGAGGAGAATATAAAGGAAGAGAAGAAGTGGAGAGAGGGGAAAGGAGAAAGGGAGAAAGAAAAGTATTAAAGTAAAGAATAGGAAAGCGAAAATAGATGAATGAAGAAAAGAAAATAGGGAGATAGAGGAAGAAAAGAAAATAAGGAGACAGGAAGAAAAAAAGAAAATTGGAGATAGAAGACGAAAGACGAAAAATGGAAAAGAAGCACAGAAAGAGAACGAGGGTGCTGAACGAGTAAGTGGGAACGCGTAAAGTATTCAGTCGAGAAAAAGACGTCAAAAGCTGAATGGAAGGCAGTGTGGAGAAGCGCCGGTTGTTGACCCTACGCCTCCAGATGCCACAGATTCGCAGTATCGTTACTGAAGTGCTCTATTATATAAGAAATATAAAGACAAACTGGAAATTCCTTCAGATTCTTCAGATATCTTTTACCTTCTAGTCAGCTGAAATTTCATATAAATGTTTTGATATTTGATTTGTGTTTAAAGAAATATATATATGTATATATATTATTGAAATTCGTTGCATTGATAAACGATTTGTTATTCTTTATTCCAAAGAGGTTAACAAATCGGTGTTGCCAGTTTTTATTTCCTGCGATTGGACGGAGTAAACAAAAAGAAAGAAAGAAAGAAAGAAAAAGAAAAACATATTTATTGAAAGAAGCTGGCGGAGGGAGGGCGCTGACGTAAAACATGGGCGCTTACCGTGACATGCAGGCAGTTGCTGAAAATGTGGCATGCATTTGTTTTTTATGCGGCAATGGATGTCTATATATATATGTATATATATGTATATATATTCCTTCCCCTTTGTAAACATAGCCTTTATGAAAATGCATGCTTCAATGTGAGCGAAATAAGGACCTCAATTTTTATCCTCATCAGTAGTTGTCTATACAAAGGTGATATCATGATCTGAGTTGAGTATTATCTTTAACATAGTAATCAATGCAGATAGCAAAATATAACCACAAATTACTTTTTTAATGTTTATGCATCGATCGTGCATATGTTGCGAACGCACAGAGTATAATTTTTGCTACTGATGCGCAGCAAATCAAATGTACAAATAGTCTCATAATTTCATATAGGTTTATACACGCACCATGATAGTAATAACAACCAAAATACTACTACTTCTTCTACTGCTAACTCCACTATTACTACTACTATTGCGCTACTACTACTATTACTGTTACTACTACTATTATTACTGCGACTATTACTGCTTCTGCTATTACTGCTGCTGCTGCTACTACTACTACTACTACTACTACTACTACTACTACTACTACTACTACTACTACTACTACTACTACTACTATTACTACTACTATTGCTACTTATACTACTACTGATTATAGTACCAAAAATACAATTAGTATTTGGTATATTATCATAATTCTTATAATGATTTTATCATCAAACATTCCCGTCCAACTGCCCTCTTTTTCAATAAAGACATGTAATCTATCGAGACATGACATTACGTAATCATGGAGGAAATGTATAGAGCGAGAGCAACAGCTCACACAAGCTCTAGGCTGCGTCTGTAAGTTTCCTTAGTTCAATGAGTGACGTGTGTCAGCCGAATCTCCTCGAAGCAAGACAGTTTCCTACGTAGGCTTTGAGGAGCCTTGTTGCATTAAGCTCTGCAAATTAGTATGAAAGACGATCACGTATTCTGTGAGGTTTATTCTATAGTTATTAAGGCTTGTGTATGTTGATTAAATTGGTGCCTTGCATTAATTATCTCACTAACCATCCCCTTCTCTCCTTACCCCTCCTTCCTTCCTTTCTCCCTTCCCTCCTTCCTCCCCCCCTTCCTTCCTTCCCTCCTTTCCCTTCCTTCCTTCCTTTCTTTCCTCTTTCCCCTCCCTTCCTTCCCTCCTTTTCCTCCCTTCCTTCCTTCCCCACACACGCTTCAATACTGTGAAACTCCGTATCCGGTCAGACACCAGAACCGAAGCTACGTATGCATAGTGAAAAAGAGTCATCGCCTGCATTCGTCGACCCGCCAGCTCCGAAAATTGATTGGGATGTTCAGCAATCAACCTACCTTTTCATCCAGTTCAATGTCTGTTATTTAGGGACAGGCTTGGCATACCATACATAC
>NC_061831.1:10974765-10992265 GCF_019202785.1 Penaeus chinensis
CTCTCTTTCTCTCTCACTCACATCTCCCTTCTCTGTTTCTCTCTCACTCACTCCTCTCTCCTCTCTTTCTCTCTCACTCACACCTCCCTTCTCTGTTTCTCTCTCACTCACTCCTCCCTCCTCTGTTTCTCTCTCACTCACTCCTCCCTCCTCTGTTTCTCTCTCACTCACTCCTCCCTCCTCTGTTTCTCTCTCACTCCCTCCTCCCTCCTCTGTTTCTCTCTCACTCCCTCCTCCCTCCTCTGTTTCTCTCTCACTCACTCCTCCCTTCTCTGTTTCTCTCTCACTCACTCGTCTCTCTTCTGTTTCTCTCTCACTCACTCCTCCCTTCTCTGTTTCTCTCTCACTCACTCCTCCCTCCTCTGTTTCTCTCTCACTCACTCCTCTCTCTTCTGTTTCTCTCTCACTCACTCCTCCCTTCTCTGTTTCTCTCTCACTCACTCCTCCCTCCTCTGTTTCTCTCTCACTCATTCCTCTCTCCTCTGTTTCTCTCACTCCCTCCTCCCTCCTCTGTTTCTCTCTCGCTCACTCCTCCCTCCTCTGTTTCTCTCTCACTCATTCCTCTCTCCTCTGTTTCTCTCACTCCCTCCTCCCTCCTCTCTTTCTCTCTCACTCCCTCCTCCCTCCTCTCTTTCTCTCTCCCTCCTCCCTCCTCCCTCCTCTCTTCCTCTCTCACTCCCTCCTCCCTCCTCTGTTTCTCTCTCACTCACTCCTCCCTCCTCTGTTTCTCTCTCACTCCCTCCTCCCTCCTCTCTTCCTCTCTCACTCACTCCTCCCTCCTCTCTTTCTCTTTCACTCCCTCCTCCCTCCTCTCTTTCTCTCTCACTCCTCCTCCCTCCTCTGTTCCTCTCTCACTCCTCCTCCTCCTCTCTTTCTCTCTCACTCCCTCCTCCCTCCTCTGTTCTCTCTCACTCCCTCCTCCCTCCTCTCTTTCTCTCTCACTCCCTCCTCCCTCCTCTCTTTCTCTCTCACTCACTCCTCCCTCCTCTGTTTCTCTCTCACTCACTCCTCCCTCCTCTGTTTCTCTCTCACTCCCTCCTCCTCCTCTGTTTCTCTCTCACTCACTCCTCCCTCCTCTGTTTCTCTCTCACTCCCTCCTCCCTCCTCTCTTTCTCTCTCACTCACTCCTCCCTCCTCTGTTTCTCTCTCACTCCCTCCTCCCTCCTCTGTTTCTCTCTCACTCCCTCCTCCCTCCTCTGTTTCTCTCTCACTCCCTCCTCCCTCCTCTGTTTCTCTCTCACTCCCTCCTCCCTCCTCTGTTTCTCTCTCACTCACTCCTCCCTCCTCTGTTTCTCTCTCACTCCCTCCTCCCTCCTCTGTTTCTCTCTCACTCCCTCCTCCCTCCTCTGTTTCTCTCTCACTCACTCCTCCCTCCTCTGTTTCTCTCTCACTCACTCCTCCCTCCTCTGTTTCTCTCTCACTCACTCCTCCCTCCTCTGTTTCTCTCTCACTCCCTCCTCCCTCCTCTGTTTCTCTCTCACTCACTCCTCCCTCCTCTGTTTCTCTCTCACTCACTCCTCCCTCCTCTGTTTCTCTCTCACTCCCTCCTCCCTCCTCTGTTTCTCTCTCACTCACTCCTCCCTCCTCTGTTTCTCTCTCACTCCCTCCTCCCTCCTCTGTTTCTCTCTCACTCACTCCTCCCTCCTCTGTTTCTCTCTCACTCCCTCCTCCCTCCTCTGTTTCTCTCTCACTCCCTCCTCCCTCCTCTGTTTCTCTCTCACTCCCTCCTCCCTCCTCTGTTTCTCTCTCACTCCCTCCTCCCTCCTCTGTTTCTCTCTCACTCACTCCTCCCTCCTCTGTTTCTCTCTCACTCCCTCCTCCCTCCTCTGTTTCTCTCTCACTCCCTCCTCCCTCCTCTGTTTCTCTCACTCACTCCTCTCTCCTCTGTTTCTCTCTCACTCACTCCTCTCTCCTCTGTTTCTCTCTCACTCACTCCTCCCTCCTCTGTTTCTCTCTCACTCACTCCTCCCTCCTCTGTGTCTCTCTCACTCACTCCTCCCTCCTCTGTTTCTCTCTCACTCACTCCTCCCTCCTCTGTTTCTCTCTCACTCACTCCTCCCTCCTCTGTTTCTCTCTCACTCACTCCTCCCTCCTCTGTGTCTCTCTCACTCACTCCTCCCTCCTCTGTTTCTCTCTCACTCACACCTCCCTCCTCTGTTTCTCTCACTCACTCCTCTCTCCTCTGTTTCTCTCTCACTCACTCCTCCCTCCTCTGTTTCTCTCTCACTCACTCCTCCCTCCTCTGTTTCTCTCAGACTCACTCCTCCCTCCTCTGTTTCTCTTCTCTCATTCCTCCCTCCTCTGTTTCTCTCTCACTCACTCCTCCCTCCTCTGTGTCTCTCTCCCTCACTCCTCCCTCCTCTGTTTCTCTCTCACTCACTCCTCCCTCCTCTGTTTCTCTCACTCACTCCTCCCTCCTCTGTTTCTCTCTCACTCACTCCTCCCTCCTCTGTTTCTCTCTCACTCACTCCTCCCTCCTCTGTTTCTCTCTCACTCACTCCTCCCTCCTCTGTTTCTCTCTCACTCACTCCTCCCTCCTCTGTTTCTCTCTCACTCACTCCTCCCTCCTCTGTTTCTCTCTCACTCACTCCTCCCTCCTCTGTTTCTCTCTCACTCACTCCTCCCTCCTCTGTTTCTCTCTCACTCACTCCTCCCTCCTCTGTTTCTCTCTCACTCACTCCTCCCTCCTCTGTTTCTCTCTCACTCACTCCTCCCTCCTCTGTTTCTCTCTCACTCACTCCTCCCTCCTCTGTTTCTCTCTCACTCACTCCTCCCTCCTCTGTTTCTCTCTCACTCACTCCTCCCTCCTCAGTGTCTCTCTCACTCACTCCTCCCTCCTCTGTTTCTCTCACTCACTCCTCCCTCCTCTGTTTCTCTCTCACTCACTCCTCCCTCCTCTGTGTCTCTCTCACTCACTCCTCCCTCCTCTGTTTCTCTCTCACTCACTCCTCCCTCCTCTGTTTCTCTCTCACTCACTCCTCCCTCCTCTGTTTCTCTCTCACTCACTCCTCCCTCCTCTGTTTCTCTCTCACTCACTCCTCCCTCCTCTGTTTCTCTCTCACTCACTCCTCCCTCCTCTGTTTCTCTCTCACTCACACCTCCCTCCTCTGTTTCTCTCTCACTCCCTCCTTCCTCCTCTGTTTCTCTCTCACTCACTCCTCCCTCCTCTGTTTCTCTCACTCACTCCTCCCTCCTCTGTTTCTCTCTCACTCCCTCCTCCCTCCTCTGCTTCTCTCTCACTCCCTCATCCCTCCTCTGTTTCTCATTCACTCACTCCTCCCTCCTCTGTGTCTCTCTCACTCACTCCTCTCTCCTCTGCTTCTCTCTCACTCACTCCTCCCTCCTCTGTTTCTCTCTCACTCCCTCCTCCCTCCTCTGCTTCTCTCTCACTCCCTCCTCCCTCCTCTGTTTCTCTCTCACTCCCTCATCCCTCCTCTGTTTCTCTCTCACTCCCTCATCCCTCCTCTGTTTCTCTCTCACTCACTCCTCCCTCCTCTGTTTCTCTCTCACTCCCTCCTCCCTCCTCTGTTTCTCTCACTCACTCCTCTCTCCTCTTTCTCTCTCTCTCACTCACTCCTCTCTCCTCTCTACTTAGCCTACTCCCCTTTGTCCTAGCCTAGCTTTGCCTACTCCAACTTTTGTTTTAGTCTAGTACCTTTTACGCATTCTCTCCTTTTACTACTTCTTTATTCCCTTATTCTGCTGCTATATATACCCCTTTTCTCTGAAACTTCTTGTTTTTTTCTATGTTGTACTAATCTAGAAATCCCCCTTCCTTCATCTATCCTTTTATATTCACTTTATCTTTCACCTTTTCTTTCTCGGTTGTTCTTTTGTTCTAGATATTTTTTCCTTGTGTTCCTACGACCCCATGACCCACCCTTTTCCATTATCCTGCCCTTAAATCCTGGCCACGGAAAAGTAGGAAGATCCTGGAGGACATACGCCATACGGATCGGCTGTCACTCCCAATATCTTATGCCCTTTTAGATGTTCACTCTGGCCATTAGACTGGTATTTTATTTAAATTATTGTACATTTTAAAGTAACTTTCCTTTTATATTTAATTGATTTGCCAAGCATGATTTTAGTTTTGCTATTTTTATATTTTTCTCTTACCTGCTCATTTTATAATTTATTTGCTGAGCCAACAGAAGCTTTGTTTGCCTGTTTGTTTGTTTGTTCGCATGTTTGTTTTCGATTTCTAGCTACAAATGTTTTTGGTATATTTCCCTCTCTTGTTACTTATCGAGCACTGACTTTGTACCTTACATTGTGTTCTGTGATTTTTTAACATTATTTTCATGATTCTAGAAGACTGGCTAAGGGTTTTATTTACCGTTATGCTTCTGCCATAATTATTATTTTCTGTTCGTTTTATCTTTTCAGTTTTATTATCTGTGATTTTTATGATTAAGTTTTACTTTTTACCAGCTCCGTAGTGTGTTTTATATTATCCCCCCAAACAAATTGTATTGTAAATATTCTTTTTTATCATAACTCTGTATTCCTTTGTTTCCCCTCGCATATATAAATGGGGGGGTGGGGGGATTCCGACTTATAAACAGTGTTAAGACGAACGTGTGTTTGCGTATCCCCCTGGATCTTACAGTGCCATGGCGACGTACCCGAAGGAGAAAAGATTGTACCTATCCTGACTATTGCCTTAGTTGGAAAAGCTGGGTAGAAAAAAGTAGGACTGTTATTCATAATCATCACAGGTACATCATAAATAATCGATGGCGTTTTTGTCCTAATTTTGCAAGTAAATCTTTGTTTATCATAATAAAAAGGGAAGTGATTGTTAACTCCTCCTGTCAAACTCCCAGTCGCTATTCTAGAGAGTGAGTGAGTGAGTGAGAGAGAGAGAAACATAGAGATAGAAATAGAGATAGAGATAGAGATAGAAAAATAGATAGATAGATAGATAGATAGATAGATAGAGAGAGAGAGAGAGAGAGAGAGAGATAGAGAAAGAGCGAGAGAGAGCGAGAGAGAGAGAGCGAGAGAGAGAGAGAGAGAGAGAGAGAGAGAGAGAGAGAAAAATACCCATTAATGGTTTCTGGTGGAGGATACAGTGTGCGGTACAGAGGGGTGTAAATGGGAACCAATTTGCCTGTCACGCAAAATAGCGAGGAAAAAAAAAAAAAAAAAAAAAAAATGAAGATTACACGAGGGGGTGATGCGAACAATGCTAGGCTGTGTCCTGAAAAGTATTGATCATTCACACCCACCCACACACACGTACATGTATATATGTGTGTGTGCGTGTGCGTGTGAATGTTTGTATATGTAATATATATATGTGTATATATATATATATATATATATATATATATATATATATATTCGAAGCCCTTATGAACAGATGTTTTTCTAACTTTGGGAAATTTCAGGTAACTAATAGAAGGATGTCATAAGCGACATCCCTCTATGATCAGCTGCTGTGCTGGTGGGCAGCAGTAGCAGTTTACACGGAATTCATTATTAGTAATGAAATAAGTTTCCCCCTTCTGCTGGAAAAAGTTAAGAATGCCACTCTTCTTTATGTGAAAGGATGTAGTAACACAGGCATTCTATCCTTAACTTTTATTGTACATTCAAGAAAGTAAAAGAGCAAAAACTTATTGTTTAATTCTCCAGCATCAATCAAGCTATTTTTACACGTTCCCACAGTTATTGACAGCGACGTCATAAAAAAAACGTAATATCAGCGCCTAAAGAAAAGATGGTTGTGAAAGATTTCTTGGTCTGAAGTTGTATTCTGGATTGGCTGATGTAACTAGATAGTCACCCACGTCAAGACACACGATGGGGAGGCAATACTCCATACCATTACTGTGTTATTCTCCGTTGTCAACAATACGTAGCAAGGCCGGATTTTACACTTCACATCTTACATCTGCATTGCATGTATCCACGTGTGTTTTAGCACTTCCTTCTTTCTTTCAGTTATATAGTCCGGTTTGTTGTAGTAAGTGTAGCACATAAAGTAGATGGTTCCCTAAAAAGCATCGAGGAAACACAGAAGCCAGATTAGTACGGGTGAGGTATTTTCTAGCATAATGGCTGCCAGACGAGGGTGCTTACCCTATGACGTCATTACAACCTTAAATGAAATGGGTCTATCAAGTTCACTGCTAGGAAATGGGAAAAGACAATTGTGCTCATTGAAGGTACTCTTTATGATCCAGTGCACATTATTGTGAACAATGATTTGCAATAATGGAGACGCTAAAATCTATACTTACATTTGGTTTTAAAAGTTGTGTTGGTTTCAGATTTGAGTAAAACGAAAGTTCTTCTAATTGGAAGGTTCTCTGGACTGGTAAAATTGCATCAGTTTTTAGCTTTTAATTTCCAGAATTTCGGATAACTGATTCTTTACATACACACACACTCACACACAGAGAGACATACACACACACCAACACACGTGAATATATATATATATATATGTATATATGTATATATATATAATTTATCTATATAAAAAGTTCCCCATTGATTAAAGCCTCTTAAATTCTATCATTTGAGACTAGAGCCGTCTATTCCGAATTTTACGGCCAACGCGAGCCTTCTTGCGCGACAAGAGTGGCTCCACATGTGCTCAGCCGGCAAGGAGTCTATCGGTGGGCCCTAGATCCTGATTTTCCCATTCCTTGAATTGGCGGATTTTTTTTTCTTCTGATTAATACCATTGCTATCGATACTGTTATCATTGTTTTTGATGTTATGAATAGTAAATTGTCATTAAAATATTTTAGACAATGAAGTGATACAAAAAAACCTTTCCTAAGTTAAGGAAGAGGGTAAACAGGTGAGATAGGTAGTTCTGATAACTGGCTATTTGGTGATTAAGAATTTGTAGAGCCATCTATGTGTAAATACAATAAATAAACGTGTATTACAGTGGGCATGGCATGTATTCTTGTCACACGGGGCGAATGGGTTAAATTGGGTATCTATAACATAGCACAGCCGGTAAATGTTAAGTTTCATCCAGCCTCCGACTTTCGAAACCACTTTTTTTGGAGTGTAATCTCCCCTCGTAGTTTAACGCTGTTATGCTGTTGCTTTCCGTCGCATTTGACTCGTTGATGAGTAGCGGAACTTGTATTCCCCGACGGCAAAGTTGATCAAATGTGTAAGATTCGGCTTCGCACTGTATTAAGGGGGGGTAATTAGCATGATTTACACACAGAAAAACAAGAAAAACACTAAATTAACTTAAAATCGGGTTTGTTGAAACTCTACGGGGACAGTGGCCATGTTTCACCTATGCAATTACGGTATACAATTCGGCGGTTAAATCCAGGATTATTTTTTGCCTGATTGACGGACAATACAAATGAATCAAACCATGTTTGGGCACAATCAACTTTTCAATATGAAAATGCGTTTCGAAAGTTTCCAGATGACCGTTTCAAATTCATACACAAGCTTCATTAATAGTTCCTCAAATAACAACGGTATTTTGATTGACTGCGATAATAAATACAAAGCAAAGAAACAAAAAAAAGCGCTACTGACAGTTACGTGTCGCGCACGGAGACCGTGCCGCAACGGCACACGCAGTCTCCGTGAATTTTATTCTCAAACAAAAAACTTACACATTTTTGTAACACACCTTGCAAACTTTAGTGATGATTGTCGTCAAATATGGTAACCGTTCAATACTTATACTTGTCTTAAAATGTAAGATGGAACTTATTGACCTTTGCCTGAGCCGAAAATACTTCGGAGGCCGTGGCGAGGCTTCAGGCCGCGCAGCCAAGCCTTATTGCTCGTCCCGCGGAATTATGAAAGCTTTAGCCTGATTTCGTCGCGCGCGGCCACGACACCCACTGCGGTCGGTTGCAATAGCCAAATCGGAAATAATTTGTATTAATAATGCATGTATTATTATCCTATTAAAAGTATGCATTTGTATTACATTAATTGGCTTATTACTTGAAATGTACTTCGTGCAATAACTATGTAGATTTCGCCGGTTCTCGTTAAACGTTACTTAAATTTTACTAACCTTATATCGTCCCGTCTCCGTTATTAAGTTTTACAATAACACGTCCTCGGCGTAGCAATATTTCCAGTTATACGTGTATTTCGCAATTTGTAAACATTTCTGCCGGCTACTATATTTTTTTTTCACACGTACACTTCCTTGACCACCGGACATATACACACTAAAGGTTTTCCATGGGCGAGGGCAGGGCTTTCCGAAAAAACTGTTTTTGATTGGTCAGAAAACTGTGACGTCATTGCCTGAAGTTTTCATTGGCTAGAATTTCTCAGTCTGTAATCGCCAAGTTGTCAGTAATTGGTCGTTATACATGGTGTCCTTGTCTTACTGTTTCACACATTAATAATTTATTATCGGTATTTCAGAAGAAATATGTCTTTACGTGCGCGAAAAAAGGTATTTGCTTTGTATTAGGTTTTATTTTACCATATGCATACAAGCAATCAGGTAAGTGTGAGCTCTTACCCGATTTTAATCGCTCTCTGAAGAACTACCATCCAGAGGAACTGTGTGGGGGGGGGGGGGGGGGCAGGTGACGGAAGAATTCTTTCTTTCCCGCCTTGCGGCGTGTATAATTCTGCCGCTTGTGAAAAACATGAATTAATCAATTCTTTTTCAACACCATGTAACCATGGTGTTGTAGGTTACGGTAGGCAGCCCATCCATCACCGTATATCACACTGTCTGGTTTTATATATTTCTTAATAAGGGGTATGAGCGTGTCTGCACTGCGGTCAGTGTCAACCAATGGCACAATTAATTTCCTTTTACTCACACGCTCAATACCCCCAAAGACTCACACCTGGCTCTTCTTCTTTATGATTTGCGAAGTTCTAGCTTCGCCCGGGACCTGGCTCAACTGTCTGCCCCTCTTATACTTACGGCGCACGAGCAGCGTCTCGTCTATCTCAAGTATTACACCGGCACCTCCTATTGAATTTTGATTTTGTAACCAATATTCGGTTACTTCAGAACAAAAACTCCTCCAATCTACGCTAGTTGGCTTAGAAACGTGCCTTTGTAATCGCTGGTCGATAAAACGCAACTTTTACGCCGTTTTGTCTTTGCTATTTTTTCTATCTGCCACAATACCATATATGTCGATCTTCACGATATTTGCAAGGTAAATCGCAATGCGGGCAACTTACCGCTCTTGGCAAAACACCGTGTGCTCTCAGGAACTCTACAGCGTTATCATTTTTTTTCTTCAAAATAATCAGATATAACTCTATAGTAATGCGGGTCACAACCTACGCACCTGAGATCCATTTTGAGCAAAGATTTGGTATATTTGCTTTCCTTGCCTTGTGATTGGTTTATAGCATTTCCTGTAATGCTTTTGGCTTTCGTGACAAATGTCACGCGGATGTGGTATTGAATAAAAGTTTCAAAAGGTTTCGTGCGCTGTTCATGCGGTAACATTGTTGATTTTGAAAATCGCGCGCAATTCTTCAGTTCCTTCTTGCCCGTAATATGGACCATACACATCGATTTGCGCAGAGTAAGAAATGTCATAATTACTGTAAATACTCGATTTTATGATGGTATTACTCGTGTATTGTCAGACATTTTAATGTAGAAAGAAAATCACCTTCATGTAAGTTTATGGGGAATTTTTGTAGTTACGAAATGAAAGTATTACAATAAATGAACCAAAATAAAACGGTATCATTGTTTTGTTTACAAAAAGTAGGAAAGGATATCGGATGGCGATTTTTAAAATATTGAGATAGTTTTTCATTTGGGGCTCTGTGACACTTGCGTGTCCAATAACTTCGTTATTTCTGATTTGCGACGGAAGTTCATAGAAGATAAGTTTCTTAGATTTATTTGCTCTATCACATGCATATATTTTTTTCCGGTTTAAAGACGGCTAGTCAGAACTTTACCTATACCGCACAGCCCACCATAAATTATCAAAAGCCATCTTGGATATTATATTCCAAAAAAAAAAAAAAAAGACCAATACAGTGAAACATGTAGCCGTCAACCGCGGCCATTCCCATTACGTCACAGGAGTGGGCGGAGCATTGCAGGGCGTCTTGCCTCCGATGACGGCACAGGGATAGATAACACACAACGGCACTCATTGCAAACTTCGCTCATGATTTGCCGGAATAGAATTGTTAGGGGAATGACCGCTGTCTTTTTTTTCTTTCTTTCTCTCTTTTGTAAATATTTCCGTGCAGATGAGTCACAGCTTGTTGGGGTTTGGATCAAAGTATTGAAATGGGATTTAAGGGAATTATCCTGTGGTGAAATTAGGTATTTAATGCTATTGGCCGTTACGGATGCTCTTTGAGGGCTAGGATTCAATGCAACCTGTGCCTAAACTTTGACAAAAATATTAGAATTTGTTGCTCGTGGATTCTAGCAATGGATTGGCTTTGTGGAGACAAACCATTGTGGCACACACACATGTACACACAAGCACACAAGCACGCACTCACGCACACACACACACACACACACGTACACACACACACACACACATACATACACACACACATACACACACACACACACACACACACACACACACACACACACACACACACACACACACACACACACACACACACACACACACACACACACACACACACACACACAAACAAACACACACACATGTAATGAGCACAAGGGATGTGAAGTTAGAACACACACACATACACACACACACACACATTAACCCACACGCACACACACACACACACACACACATATATGTATATATGTATATGTAGCGTCGTCGTCTGGTCGTGTATGCCCGACGCGCTATTAATACAATCTACGTTGAAATTGGAAGGTATCTGGCCGCTTGATTTCAGCTCCGTTTCGCTTATCATCAAATATATCTTATTCCATTGTAAATATAATGATATGCTTTGTTGGTTAGTATCTGTATGTTTTAAAAAGCTGACTGGCTGGACTGCAGCATAGGATTATTATACTTAATTACTGGTTAACAATTTATTAAATAAATCTTAAGTTACAAAAAGATATATACATTTCACTCGTGCCACAAGAAAATGTTCTTTAGCTGTTCTTTCGTACTTGCGCCAACACCACCACAAAATACAGAGGAAATACTTAGCTGTTGATTATTTTAACGAAATCCGGGGGGGGGGGGGGGTCAACAAGAGCGTGTGTCCAGCCAGTCGTGAGCGCGAGCGTGAACTCTCGCGCCCTTGAAAATCACTGCAAGGGGCACGACATAGAACGGCTCTGATTGGCTGGGGCCACACGCCCGTTAACCTGATTGGTCTATACGTAATTCGGGGGTATATCTTTTAGAAATAAAATTAAGTGGCATCGAGTACTAAAAAGTAATGCAGAAAAAATGTGGCAATAAAAAGCATTCTACAAAACATCTAGGAAAATATATAAAAACATTAAAAGAGAGAAAAATAAAAACTTTACACCAGAAAATAAAATAGTGTATGCTTAAAATAAAAAGAAAATGTAATGTCATTCTTAACAGAGAACGGACGTTATTTTAAGGCGGTATTCGTATACATCCATCCGTACAAGTAGATATGTTCGAATATTTATAAATCATAAGCCAGGTGGACCTCAGGGTACACTACAGTTCCTCCCAGGGGCGGGAGTCGCGAAGTTGGACGGAGCGACACAAGACATCCGTGGCATACATCATTGTCTGAGGATAGTCTGAATCAGGTCTGAAAGTGATGTACCATTACATAGTTCTGTGGGAGAAATCAGTAGATAAGTATACATTCACATATTTTGAGCTGGGTGAAACAGGCATGAAAGAACTGCCGAAACTTTAACTTGTGCTGTCTGAGTGATTTACAGGTTGATCTTTTTTTTTTGAAGTTAAAAGGATAAATCGAATGGACAAGATTAAAACGAGTTAAGTGGTAGAAATGAGAGCATGATAAGACGCATACAAAAACGAGAGATAAAATGATATAAGGGAAATATAGTACAACCGTTCATATAAATTCAATCTAAGAATTTCTGAGTACACTCACCTTCACGACCATGAACTTAAACATTCATAAACAATTTCTCATGTACTCACACCTTCCACACAGCAGGAGCAATACTAATAGCTATCAGTACGTTCTGAGTAGATACCAGGAAATTCATCCCTATCACCGTCCCCATTCTCACGGTCTGTAAGTGTTTCGCTCGAGTCCGGTGCAGCATCAAAATCAAAGTTCATAGGTGGATATGGTAACTGGTCACTCTCCTCTACAAAGTCTATCTCTGACGCAGGAACAAATGGCCTGAGCTGACTTGCGTGGACACGCATAGTACGATGAGGTTGCTGCAACTCCAATATATCATAGACAACAGAACCAACCTTCTTTAGAACCCGAAATGGCCCCTTCCACCGGCTATCTAGGGCTCTTGTGTTACCTTCTACTGTGCGTAAAACTAAAGATCCTTCACTTAAGTGTAGAGGTCTCGTCTTTCTATCATAATACCTCTTATTGGCTTCGCGAGTTTCTAGGGTCACCTTTATTGCTATACGGCGAGCCTCAGCAAGACTCTTCATCATCAACCCCTCATCAGTAGTCTGCAGATTTGTCAGACCGCGAGGAAAAAGTGCCATTCTCCCGGTCAGTAGGTACAAAGGTTGATCCCTGGTTGACCGATGGATGGCCGAGTTCAGGGCAAAGCGTACGGCTGGCAGGTGGGTAGGCCACTGTGAAGGCGACCGTTGTACCAGAGTTGCAAGAGCGTCTTTCACTACCCTGTTGCTCCTTTCAACTACACCATTCGATTGTGGGTGGTATGCAACAGAAAAGGAATGTTTCATCTCTAACTCCTTTAAGAGTGAACGCCACTCATCAGAAGAAAACTCCAAGCCATTATCTGTGTGGAGTTGGGCTGGAGGACCAAACAATGTAATGAAGTGGTCAACAAAAGCTTTCAAAACTCTACTTGCAGACTTATCCCTGAGAGGAATTAACTGGAGATATCGTGTATGATGGTCAATAATGGACAAGACGTATCGAAATCCTTGTGCAGAACTGCGAAGGTCCATTAAATCTGCGGAGACCATTTCTAAGGGAGCTTGAGGTGGTGGATGTCCTTGCATAGGTGCTCTAACCACTGGAGCCTTGCGACGCTGACACGTTTCACATCCAGCAACATACGTTCGTGCCAAATGAAGCATGTTCGGGAAGAACCAGTTATTCCGTAAATTTTGATAAGTGCGCAGTGCCCCTGGATGGGCTGCCGTTGGAGGCTGGTGAGCCATGTGTAATGCCTGGTGGCATAGATGGTGTGGCACATAAATCTGTTTAACAACACGGTCTGGAAAATGACGAAGGTGGTATAATACTCCATCGTGTGTTTCAAAGTTGCTTATAGCTGCAGGTGGACGAATATTAGGCAATGACTGACGTCTCTCAAGCCAGGCTATCAGATCCGCACAGACAGGATCCTGTAGCTGTTCATCTCTCATCTGCCGAGAGGCTAAGGACGTAAGGTTGAGCATCTGACATGGTTGCTGTCCTTGCACCTCCTGATTCTGCACTGAAGGGGTTATTTCCAGTAGTGGGGCATCAGAATTAGGTCCAGGCATAGCATCAGAGTCTTCTACAGGACAAGCATAATCAGGAGATGGGGTAGGTTCTCCTGGGGGTCTGGACAGAAGGTCAGGGACATAATTACTTGCTCCTTGCTTATAATGTAGTGCAAAATCATAGTCAGATAACTCATGGGCAAACCTACTTAGCCTCTTACTCTTGGTCTTTCTTGAAAAGACGTATGTTAGTGGGCTATGGTCCGTCCAGACAGCGAAACGTCTACCATAAATGTAGGGGTCAAATATTCTAATGGCCTCTACAACTGCAAGGGCCTCCAAATCAATGATGGGGTAACGAGATTCTGCATCCTTTAGTATCCGTGACCAATATGCAACAGCATGTGGTTTCCCACCTTCGTCCCTTTGGAGAAGAACAGCACCTAGAGCCTGACCACTAGCATCAGTGTGGACCTCGAATTGTCGGTCAAAATCTGGAAGGCGCAGGACAGGTGCTGTAACCAAGGCCTTCTTTAGCGTGTCAAAAGCCTGTTGAGCTGCGTCTCCCCATTTGAATCTTACATTCTTCTTGGTCAGTTGGGTCAGCGGTTTAGCAATAGTGGCAAATTGTGGAATGTGCCGCCTGAAAAATCCACATGCACCAAGAAACCTGCGGATGTCACGTGCTGATCTGGGTCGCTTCATGGCTGCAATTGCTAGCACCTTGTCAGGGTTTGGCCGGACACCATCCTTCCCAACAATAAAACCGAGTAGTTTCACTTCCTGTCGAGCAAATTCACACTTAAGGAGGTTAAGTTTCATGCCTGCATTTTCAAGGAGTCCTAAAGTCTCTTGTAGATGTTTCAGGTGAGCATCAAAGGACGTAGATGCAACCACAACGTCATCTAGGTAGGCAAGAGTGTGTCGCCCAAGAACAGATGAGAGAACAACATTCATGGTCCTCTGAAATGTTGTTGGTGCTGTTGACAGTCCGAATGGAAGACGTCGGAACTGATACAGGCGATTTCCATCCGTAAAAGCTGTCTTTGGGCGGTCCTCAGGGTGAACAGAAATGGCCCAATATGCAGCTCGGCTATCGAGAACAGTGAACCATGTCTTCCCAGATAGAGAGTCCATGAGCTCATCTATCCTAGGAAGCGGATAGCTGTCAGGTGTAGTTACCTTGTTAAGGCCTCGATAGTCCACACAAAAACGTACCGAGCCATCCTTCTTTTTGACAAGAACAACTGGTGATAACCATGGGCTCGTAGAAGGTTCTATCACACCTTGTTGTATCATTGTCTTACACTCCTGCTTGATTATTTCCTTCGTGCTCTGTGGTAGTCTCCACTGGCGTACAGAGACAGGGACATTCGTATCAGTGTGGATTCGATGTTCGATACCAGGGACAGTTCCTACTGAGTGTTTGTCCCCTGTGAATAGTCTGGGAAACCTCCTCAAGACACCTGTTAGTCGAGACTTCTGTTCGCATGTTAGGTGACTAAGTCTTAGCTGTTCCTCTGGCAAAAAGATGCCATCTGTGTTTGGTGGCGGTGTGGCACTGGTGACACCCTGCTGGGGTTCACTGCAAACTTGACAAAGTTCATCAATAGCAGGTGTCTCAGGAAATACAAAAAACTCATCAGGCTCATAACCAAAGTCAAGGCATGCATCAAAACTTTCAAATCCGTCCTCAATGAACCCATGCTCTTCAGTTGATTCACTCAGTGCATTACTTTGGTAACCAGAATCAAGAGCTTCAGCATTAGTTACTTCCAGAGGGCCAAAATTTCCATCAGACACATCGTCATGTGGTGAGTGAAGGAACTTGGGGGCTTGGTTATCAGTGGTTTCCTTGACAACACTCCCTGGGTCTATGAGTTCTGCATAACCCACAATAGTACCAGGACTCACTTTCCGGGGTTTCGGGTCTGTATTTACTACCCAAATGCTTGACCTTCGTTCTTGAACAGTGATAAGGGTGCGTGGAATGAGCAAACGAGACATATTACCTTCAATAACAGCAACATGAGTTTCATTAGGAACACTACGTGAAAGGGAAGCAGCAACAAATCTACCAGTTCTGGGTCCAATTGTTGTGGTTTCAGTCACATGCACGGGCGAGACATAGCGAGGTTGCAAGGGAATGAAGGGCTCCGGAAGCTCTCCCTTGGACTCATGACACGCAGGAACCTCACAACAGTGCGAAGACTCCTCACCCACGAACCTAACTTCATGACGGTGACCATCTAACTCCAAGTAACTGTCACCAGAGCTTGGCGAGATACACAGAAGCACTGGAAATCTCCTAAGCATATCCATCCCAACGAGCATGTCCCCTGGAAAGTGAATGCCAGAGGTGATACAAACCCTGTGTACAAGGTCCAGACCGGAGTGGATGGTGATCTTCAGATCAGCTTCAGTATCGACAGATTTGGACATCCCAGCAACTCCTTTAAGTGTCCGAGAACTACGTAGCATGCGGATGCCAGGTAGGAGTATGGCTGCTTTCTCCTTCAGTACTGTCACCTCCGAGCCAGTATCTATAAAACAGGTCATATCCTTACCGTTAACTGGCAAGATGACCTGCGGTCGTCCCTTCAGTGTTGGCATAGCTTTCTTGGTTGGTGACCTCCCTTGGACTGGAACTGCCGCCTGAGGGATGGGAGTTTTGCCCTGGACGGCTGGTGCGAAAGGGACAGGAAGCTAAGAAGTGACCAGGCTCTCCACATCCATAACACACACGCTTGTTGGCACGGCACTCCGACGTGTCATGCCCCTCGAGACGATGATATTCACACCATGAGCGCCGATGACTGCTGTTACGACGGGGCGACGTTGACTGATGAGAGTACTGTCGATTGCCCTGAAGTTTAGGAGACCAGTGAACACGCTGCTTAGGAGGGGTCCATTGATGCGGCTGTGGTTCTGGTGACAACGATCCTCGGGTGCCTTGTATAGCTGCTGCTTGGAATGGCCCATCACTATAATACTCTAGTGCGGGCGTGGCACCTTCTGCTAGTGGCTCAGCTATTGGTGGGTAACCCAGGGGCATGGGCATTTCATAGGGAAGTGGCCGATTATGCTGCTGCTTGGCGACCTGATCCCTACGTGGAGTACCATTAAAATTCGGCAGGACGGCCTTTACCCCAACTGTTGCATCCCATATGGCCTGACACTTCTCTGCCATACGGCATGTTGATGTGAAGTCCAGTAGCAAGAGTTGCTGTCGAAGCCAAGTTGGTAGACCTGCTGTGAAAGTCCTTCGGAGCAGGCCATCCACATCTCCAATCTCATAAGGGTAGTCACGAGCTCCTTGCATAACTGCCATCTCAATTGCTTGATAATAATCCAGAGGCGATTGTCCAGGTGTCATTCGGGACTGAGCAAGCATATCGAAGAAGCGTTCTGGTGTGCATGTCCCCCGAAACTTGGTCCTTATTTTCGCCTTAAACTCGTGCCATATGGTAATATCCTTAAACACGGGCCCTAAGAGCACCATCTGGGCATAGCCACGAGCTCTCCCCCTAGCCATACGAATAAGAGCATCGTCGGTAGCAGGGCGTGTCAGCATCTCTATGGTAGCGATCCATGATTCCACCTCTCTATTACGTTGTAATGCTTGTGATGCTGGGGTTTCTCCATAAAACACGGGTATCTCATCGCGGCCGTACAGTGCTGGAGGCATTACGTGATGATCTGGAGGGCGGAAGCTAACAGTAGGCACATCATGAAGATTTCGGGCAGGATGCTGAGGGCGTGGCTGCTGACAGATCTCTTGGTTAACAATGGTTGACACAGGCTGCACAGGGGGATCTCTTAGCGGTGCTAGGTGTTGTGGCTCTTCAATAGATGGTGCAGAGTGGCTGGTCTCGTTGAGTGGTGTTTGGTGCGATGACTGGGTTCGTCGTAAGGCTGCATTCTCTTCCTCCAGAGCGGCCACACGAGCCAGGACACACTGGAGCTGAGCAGTT
>NC_061831.1:10997265-10999765 GCF_019202785.1 Penaeus chinensis
TATCACCGTCATCATCATCATCATCATTATCACCATCGTCATGATCACTTTTTTCTGCATTTTTGTCCCATTCTTATATGGGGTCGCAGATATGTTTATGGCCGGATGCCCTTCCTGACGCCAACCCTTTCTATTCACCCGGACTTAGGTTGGCTTGCCCACCCAATGGCTTGGTTCGTCATCATTATCACCATCACTATCATCACCTTTATCATCATCACCATCATCTTTATCACCACATCAACATTATCATCATTATCATCATCATCACTATAATCACCATCATCATTATTCTCAGTATCATCAACAGCATTGTTTTATTTCTTTATTATCATTATTATCTTTATTACAATAATTTTTACCATTGATATTTAAATTATTATCATTATCATTAGTTATTATCACTGTTATTTTCACCGTCATTATCACTATTTTTCCTTATCATTATCATTGTTATCATTGTTATTATTATAATCACTGTCATTATCATTACCCTAAACATTATCATCTTTATCATTATCATTGTTAAAATTATTATTACCATACTATTATGATTATCATTATCATCATTACCATTATTACATTACTATTAAGAATGCATAATGACGATAAGGTAAATTAAACATTTTTCTTAAATAATCGATTCACCCTTTTTTTTTCTTATCACAGGGAGTGCATTTCTTTGCCCTCAATCGCCTGAAGAAACGCTCTCCACGAAAGTTCTCAGGCAATTCTGAGGCAAAACTTAGAGAAACTTAGGCCTCAAAAGTACCTGAGCGTGTTTCTCAACCAGTTTATATCAGGGACAGGCGTTATGCCACATAAAAAAAAAAAAAGATCAACAAAAAGATGAAATTCATTTTTTTTTTTTATATAGCGTATATAGGGTTTAATCTTTATAACACTTATGCACTCGTGGATACGTTCATTTTAAGTAAATAAATAAAACCTGACATCAAATGATATAAGTGAACATGTGGTATAGTTACATCCATTTGTCGACATCGCTCATTTGCGTTCCTCACTTAATTCTCTATTCAAAAATGAATTCAAATGTATGCAGACATGGTTTTTCTTAAGGGGAAAAAGTAAATATACTGGAATAACACATTTAATTATAAATATTTATTTAGACAATAAGAAACACGTTTAGAGAAAAAGGGAAATGACCTTTGCTGAAGCGCCAACCCATGACATCGTTTGCTGCTGGAATACTGTGATTAAATAAATACTTTAAAATCACTGAAGATGTGTTTTCACTGCATTGAAATATATTGTACATGAGTAACACATGCAAAAAATCCTTGGTACAAAAAAAAAAAAAAAAAAAAAAAATAGATAAGATAAAATAAAAAATAAAATACAATCAATGATAAAAATTGAAACAAATCATAAACTTTAACCCTTGAATAAGTATATTCTTTGTAACCAACTTGATAGTATATTTCTCTTTAACAAAGTCTGACAATTTTTTATGGGATTTAGAGAAGATTTATTTATGAATTAGTAAAAAAAAAAAAAAAAAAAAAAAAAAAAAGTATTTTGCTGGTTTCTCGTATCAAAATAATTTTATTCTAGCTTGAACTATTTATGAAATTATAATGAAAGCAGTTTATGTACTCTTAGATACATATTTAAAGACACATAATTTAATATATAATTCATACAGTATTCATTTTATATTTTTGCGCAGAATAAAAGATTATTCAAATGATAATTACAATAATAATAACGATAAATCCACAAATGGATTTTATTATCATTTAACAAGTAAATCATGATGCATAAAAAAATACAAATTGCTGCTGGCCATGTTTGAGATCTCGAGGGAAGGGTATCGATTGATAGCTTGCAGGAAAGGAGTCATGCAGGATATACACAAATACGTATATATGTGTATGTGTGTGTGTGTGTGTGTGTGTGTGTGTGTGTGTGTGTGTGTGTGTGTGTAGATATGTATATTACATATATGTATAAATAAATACACCCATACACATATATGTATATATGTATATATAATATATATGTATATATGTATATATAATATATATGTATATATGTATATATAATATATATGTATATATGTGTATGATATATATAAATACATAAAGCAATATATATGCATATATATAAACACACACACACACTTCAAGACCAATGCTAGGAACAAAACATTTTTGTTTTTTTCCATTTAGTATATCAAACGTTTCGAGTGTAGCCCACTCATCTTCAATGACCAAGAACAAAACTGTAATAGTTACAAAGCAAAAATACATTTGTCCCTTGTAAGTGGTTTTAAAGGTGTCATTTTTGTAAAATAACTATGATTCAGATAATTCAGACTTGACCTGGAAGGGAAAATTACTAGTACTTTTCATGATAACTATAAAACAATAAAATTAAGAATCGTATTTAAAACATTGGCAGTTTCTTCAAATTTAAAGATAAGATTCCAGGATCGTTAATTTCTGCTACATATACATTTTCTTGTGATCACTGT
>NC_061831.1:11012265-11017265 GCF_019202785.1 Penaeus chinensis
CTGTCTCTCTCTCTCTCTCTCTCTCTCTCTCTTTATCTTTCTTTCTCTATCTCTCTCTCTCTCTCTCTCTCTCTCTCTCTCTCTCTCTCTGTATATATATATATATATATATATATATATATATATATATATATATATATATATATATATGTGTGTGTGTGTGTGTGTGTTTGTGTGTGTATGTGTGTGTGTGTGCGCACATTTATATATACTTATGTGTGCACACACACACATTTATATATACGTATACACCCTTACATACAGAATTACGGCATATACACGTACACACATGCCCACCGACCTACCCCCTCCCTGAGGCTGTAATCGTCTGCGTCTTCGTCGGGCTGGTCGTCCAGGTCATCGAAGAAGTCGATTCCCCTTCCCGCATCGTCTGCGCCCTCCACGCCGCCCCTGGGAAGTGCCGGTCAAGTTAAGAACTGGATTTGGGTAAAATGCTCGTTTCCTAAGGATCTTGAGTCTCATGCAAGAGGATGACTGTGTGTATGTTGCAAATGTATAAGTCCATTTTAGACACATTCCTATCTATCTATATATACGTAATGTCACGTTCATTCCACGATGTTTATATATCCATTGTATGTATGTAGATTTTGTCCAGCCCAACATCCGGAAACAATTTACAAGTATATTTAGCAAATGAGAGAAACAGTTTGTACAGGGAGGGATAAGCCCCTCCTCCTTAACCTCTTGCAAGCGTTCTTGTGGCTGATTTGCTCTTCCGGCTCAGGGGCGTCCCTCCTCGCCACAGGAAAGCTGCTTACCTCATGGTGCCGATGGCTTGCCTTAGCTTGCTGTGGTGTTTCTTCATCTGCTTGTCTTGGGTCCTGAGTTGGTCCTCGACGCTGAGGACCATCGACTGCAGGACGTTGAACTGGTCTACTACTTGCTTCTGCAGCGCCGCGAACCGCTCGTTCAGTTCTCCTGCGGCAGGCAATTCGGGGTTAATGCGAGCTTAGATGTTGGGCATGGCCTTTTGCTCCCCTTCCCTCCCCTCTTTTATGCAGATACATTGATGACGTTTGTGTGTGTGTGTGTGTGTGTGTGTGTGTGTGTGTGTGTGTGTGTGTGTGTGTCTGACTTTATGTGAGTGGGTGTATGTATTTACATCTTACTCAAATAAAAGTACCAGTAGTTCGGTTTATTTGATTTGCCTAGGAAATCTAGGAATGATTTCAATTTCCTGCATCCTGCCGAGAAGGAAGAAAGGCGAAAAGAAAGAAAAAATGTCAGTCATCAGCTCCAGGCAGAATTAAGAAAATAAACACTATAATGCGAATAAACTACTAGTACTACAGGATTAATAACTTTTTCGTAGTCTTTATATGTATATACATGCACACACACACACACACACACACACACACACACACACACACACACACACACACACGTACACACACACACACACACACGCACACACACACACACACACACACACATACACGCACACACACACACTCACACAAATCTATATCTATATCTATCTACCTATCCATCTATATATTCATAAAATGGCTTTTTCTCAGGATATCTCAGGAATCGAACAATGCAGACCATCGAGACTTGGAGTGAAGCCTTCAGCATATTCAAGGCCAGCTTAGTCATTCAGTTCACCGTCGTTCAATAGGTTTCTCTCACCTCCAACAGTGTGGGGGGAGGAGGGATGGGGGGAGGGGAAGGGGGGGAGGGAGATGAAAGGGGGTGAAAGACATAGAGAGGATGTATTCTGATACGGAATAACCGCTGGCAATGATAAAAAAACAGCTTTTTTTCCATATTTCTTTTTCGCGATTCACTACCTTTTACGAAGCCTGGAGGATGAGTAAGGTTTAATAAAAACTCTATCTATCTATGTACGTATGTGTGTGTGTGTACACACACACACACACACACACACACACACACGAACACACACACACACACACACACACACATAAAAACACACACGAACACACACACACGAAACCCAAGCAAGGCTGTATTATGTTTACGTATAATGATTTATCGGTTGCATATTCCCGATGGTATATTCAGAGTCTTGTGGGCTTTTCCTGTCCTTTTGTAATAAAAAAAAAACCATACCAAGTGGACTTCTTGAGTTGCCATTTATTTGGTTTCCTTAATTCTTAATTTCTTTTCTACCAATACTGCTTTCGACATGAGAAATCCGTTTTAGATTTTTTTTTTTTTTTATAGTAGTTACTTATCAATTGACAGTATGTAAGGACCAATATCACTGCATATCTCTCAATACCTGACAAGATTGGTAAGTGTATCAGTTAAAGGAAAGATAATACGTGTATAATCGTCCTGAGAAAAAGCAACAAGGAAATATAGTCATGACTACTGTAAGAAAAAAAGTAAAAAATACACAAACTTAAACAACAAACACAAAAAACAAGCACAAACAATCCCTTTTTCTCTTGTAATGCAAAAAGACCTTCCTCCTGACTTGACTTCTTTCCAAGATGACCGACGGAAGAAACCTCGAGGAATCTCCCTCGGACACGTCAGCAGAAACGGGCCCAGAGACCAGGCAGGGATTGATTATGAATTTTCCGACAATAAAGAGCAATCAGAGAGTCAACACCACACTGGGCCTCCCTCCGCTTGACGTCAGCGGGAATCTCGACTCAAACTGAGGATCGGAACAAATGGAGAATTTCCACCGGCAGAGACAGAGGCAGAGACAGACAGAGACAGAGATAGACGGAGACAGAGACAGACAGACAGATAAACAGACAGAAAGAAAGAAACAAAGACAAAACTAAAGATAGACAAAAACAGATCGACCCTCCCTCTCAGTGGAAAACCGAAATCGGCGCGGGAACGACATCTCCTCTTCAGAACAAAATGATCGACAGGCAATCGAAGCAGAGCCGGGAACAAAAGCGACTGCCTGAGGAGGAGGCCACGAGTGGAGACAAAGATTTCCTCACGAATTCACTGCTGGAAGAGCGGTGGGACTATGTTTATTCTACTTGTGTTAAAGACTATAAACATTTTGAAACTTCATTTTATAGCGAAACGTTTACTCTGATGCGGTGTTAAAGACTAAGCATTTTTAAACTTTTCCTTTTATAGCGAAGCGTTTATTCTGCTTCGGTGTTATAGACTAAGCATTTTTAAACTTTCATTTTAGAGTAAAGCGATTATTCTACTTGAGTCAAAGATAAAGCATTTTGAAACTTTCCCTTTAAGGGTACAGTATCAAACTCACATTACATATACAATCAAAACTGTGGAAGCGTACCTACATTATTTCAACTTGAGTTTAAAAGAAATGAAAGTTTGATTGTGTTTCCATTTAAGTACGAATATAATCTGCAGATTATAATCTTGATCAACATCAACTACAATTCATTATGTCATTCTGGTAACCCTAAAAAAGCTGAATAAAAGATATTTACTAAAACTCTTAACTTGCCAGTATAATCCATAGCAATCTAAATAAACTTGAAGGTAAGTGTGCAAATTCGCAGATTGAAGATATGTCTGTGGATTGAAGGTAAGTCTGTAGATTGAAGGTAAGTCATCAGAGTGTGGGTCTGCAGATTGAAGGTAAGTCTGCAGATTGAAGGTAAGTCTGTAGATTGAAGGTAAGTGCAGATTGAAGGTAAGTCTGCAGATTGAAGGAAAGTCTGTAGATTAAAGGTAAGTGCAGATTGAAGGTAAGTCTGCAGATTGAAGGAAAGTCTGTAGATTAAAGGTAAGTGCAGATTGAAGATAAGTCCTCAGATTGAAGGTAAGTCTGCAGATTGAAGGTAAGTCTGCAGATTGAAGGTCAGTCTGCAGATTGAAGGTCAGTCTGCAGATTGAAGGTAAGTCTGCAGATTGAAGGTAAGTCTGCAGATTGAAGGTCAGTCTGCAGATTGAAGGTAAGTCTGCAGATTGAAGGTAAGTCTGCAGATTGAAGGTAAGTCTGCAGATTGAAGGTCAGTCTGCAGATTGAAGTAAGTCTGCAGATGAAGGTCAGTCTGCAGATTGAAGGTAAGTCTGCAGATTGAAGGTAAGTCTGCAGATTGAAGGTAAGTCTGCAGATTGAAGGTAAGTCTGCAGATTGAAAGGTAAGTCTGCAGATTGAAGGTAAGTCTGCAGATTGAAGGTAAGTCTGCAGATTGAAGGTAAGTCTGTGGATTGAAGGTAAGTCTGTATATTAAAGGTAAGTCTGTAGATAGAAAGGTAAGTCAGCAGATTAAAGGTAAGTCTGTAGATTGAAGGTAAGTCTGTGGATTGAAGGTAAGTCTGTAGATTAAAGGAAAGTCTGTAGATTGAAGGTAAGTCTGCAGATTGAAGGTAAGTCTGTAGATTGAAGGTAAGTCTGCAGATTGAAGGTAAGTCTGCAGATTGAAGGTAAGTCTGCAGATTGAAGGTAAGTCTGTAGATTGAAAGTAAGTCTGTAGATTGAAGGTAAGTCTGTAGATTGAAGGTAAGTCTGTAGATTGAAAGGTAAGTCTGCAGATTGAAAGTAAGTCTACAGATTTAAGGTAAGTCTGTAGATTGAAGGTAAGTCTGTAGATTGAAAGTAAGTCTGCAGATTGAAGGTAAGTCTGCAGATTGAAGTAAGTCTGCAGATTGAAAGTAAGTCTGCAGATGAAGGTAAGTCTGCAGATTGAAAGTAAGTCTGCAGATTGAAAGTAAGTCTGCAGATTGAAAGTAAGTCTGTAGATTGAAAGTAAGTCTGCAGATTGAAGGTAAGTCTGTAGATTGAAGTAAGTCTGCAGATTGAAAGTAAGTCTGTAGATTGAAAGTAAGTCTGTAGATTGAAAGTAAGTCTGCAGATTGAAAGTAAGTCTGTAGATTGAAAGTAAGTCTGCAGATTGAAGGTAAGTCTGTAGATTGAAAGTAAGTCTGCAGATTGAAAGTAAGTCTGCAGATTGAAGGTAAGTCTGTAGATTGAAAGTAAGTCTGTAGATTGAAAGGTAAGTCTGCAGATTGAAAGTAAGTCTGTAGATTGAAAGGTAAGTCTGTAGATTGAA